>NC_092150.1:27653780-27678780 GCF_045791955.1 Oncorhynchus clarkii lewisi | reverse complement strand
TGTTGTGTCTTAATGGTTCTGCTGAACTATGATCATTATATCCATGATGAGCATCAGTCATATCATGTACAGATCTATTCAGACCGTCACACAGACTCATAAAAATGTACAGATTCATAGTTGTTCCAGCTCTGCTCCAAAAGGTACAGCAGAGGACACAAGAAGAGAGGGGAGAGGAAGGGAGAGGAGAGAAGAAGAGAGGGGAGAGGAAGGGAGAGGAGAGAATAAGAGAGGAGAAGAGAGGGTAGAGGGAGAGGAAAGAAGAAGAGAGGAGAAGAGAGGGGAGAGGAAGGGAGAGGAGAGAAGAAGAGAGGAGAGAGGAAGTGAGAGGAGAGAAGAAGAGAGGAGAAGAGAGGGGAGAGGAAGGGAGAGGAGAGAAGAAGAGAGGAGAAGAGAGGGAAGAGGAAGGGAGAGGACAGAAGAAGAGAGAAGAAGAGAGGAGAGAGGAAGGGAGAGGAGAGAAGAAGAGAGGAGAAGAGAGGGGAGAGGAAGGGAGAGGAGAGAAGAAGAGAGGAGAAGAGAGGGGAGAGGAAGGGAGAGGAGAGAAGAAGAGAGGAGAAGAGAGGGGAGAGGAAGGGAGAGGAGTGAAGAAGAGAGGAGAAGAGAGGGGAGAGGAAGGGAGAGGAGAGAAGAAGAGAGAGGAGAGGAAGGGAGAGGAGAGAAGAAGAAAGAGAAGAGAAGAGAGGGGAGAGGAAGGGAGAGGACAGAAGAAGAGAGGGGAGAGGAAGGGAGGGGAGAGAAGAAGAGAGGAGAAGAGAGGGGAGAGGAAGGGAGAGGAGAGGAGAAGAGAGGAGAAGAGAGGGAAGAGGAAGGGAGAGGAGAGAAGAAGAGAGGAGAAGAGAGGGGAGAGGAAGGAAGAGGAGAGGAAAAGAGAGGAGAGAGGAAGGGAGAGGAGAGAAGAAGAGAGGAGAAGAGAGGGTAGAGGAAGGGAGAGGAGAGAAGAAGAGAGGAGAAGAGAGGGGAGAGGAAGGGAGAGGAGTGAAGAAGAGAGGAGAAGAGAGGGGAGAGGAAGGGAGAGGAGAGAAGAAGAGAGAGGAGAGGAAGGGAGAGGAGAGAAGAAGAAAGAGAAGAGAAGAGAGGGGAGAGGAAGGGAGAGGACAGAAGAAGAGAGGGGAGAGGAAGGGAGGGGAGAGAAGAAGAGAGGAGAAGAGAGGGGAGAGGAAGGGAGAGGAGAGGAGAAGAGAGGAGAAGAGAGGGAAGAGGAAGGGAGAGGAGAGAAGAAGAGAGGAGAAGAGAGGGGAGAGGAAGGAAGAGGAGAGGAAAAGAGAGGAGAGAGGAAGGGAGAGGAGAGAAGAAGAGAGGAGAAGAGAGGGGAGAGGAAGGGAGAGGATATAAGAAGAGAGGGGAGAGGAAGGGAGGGGAGAGAAGAAGAGAGGAGAAGAGAGGGGAGAGGAAGGGAGAGGAGAGAAGAAGAGAGGAGAAGAGAGGGGAGAGGAAGGGAGAGGAGTGAAGAAGAGAGGAGAAGAGAGGGGAGAGGAAGGGAGAGGAGAGAAGAAGAGAGAGGAGAGGAAGGGAGAGGAGAGAAGAAGAAATAGAAGAGAAGAGAGGGGAGAGGAAGGGAGAGGACAGAAGAAGAGAGGGGAGAGGAAGGGAGGGGAGAGAAGAAGAGAGGAGAAGAGAGGAGAGAGGAAGGGAGAGGAGAGGAGAAGAGAGGGAAGAGGAAGGGAGAGGAGAGAAGAAGAGAGGAGAAGAGAGGGGAGAGGAAGGAAGAGGAGAGGAAAAGAGAGGAGAGAGGAAGGGAGAGGAGAGAAGAAGAGAGGAGAAGAGAGGGGAGAGGAAGGGAGAGGATAGAAGAAGAGAGGGGAGAGGAAGGGAGGGGAGAGAAGAAGAGAGGAGAAGAGAGGGGAGAGGAAGGGAGAGGAGAGGAGAAGAGAGGGGAGAGGAAGGGAGAGGAGAGAAGAAGAGAGGAGAAGAGAGGGGAGAGGAAGGGAGAGGAGTGAAGAAGAGAGGAGAAGAGAGGGGAGAGGAAGGGAGAGGAGTGAAGAAGAGAGAGGAGAGGAAGGGAGAGGAGAGAAGAAGAAAGAGAAGAGAAGAGAGGGGAGAGGAAGGGAGAGGACAGAAGAAGAGAGGGGAGAGGAAGGGAGGGGAGAGAAGAAGAGAGGAGAAGAGAGGGGAGAGGAAGGGAGAGGAGAGGAGAAGAGAGGAGAAGAGAGGGAAGAGGAAGGGAGAGGAGAGAAGAAGAGAGGAGAAGAGAGGGGAGAGGAAGGAAGAGGAGAGGAAAAGAGAGGAGAGAGGAAGGGAGAGGAGAGAAGAAGAGAGGAGAAGAGAGGGGAGAGGAAGGGAGAGGATAGAAGAAGATAGAAGAGAGGGGAGAGGAAGGGAGAGGACAGAAGAAGAGAGGAGGAGAGAGGGGAGAGGAAGGGAGAGGAGAGAAGAAGAGAGGAGAAGAGAGGGGAGCGTTCTTACCTGAGGGTACGGAGGCAGGGTTGAAGGGGGTGAAGAGTTCGGGTGTGGGCTGCAGGCCCAGAGAGGGGTCCAGGGTGTTGGCTGGAGAGGCAGGGGTCTGAGGGAAGAGAGGAGAATGGGGAGGAACAGGTGAAAACTACTTTCCACCCTCCCTAAACAGACACACACACGCAAAACAGTGGTCTAACTACACCCTGATCAAATGTGAGCGAGAGGGGGGGGGGGGGGGGGGGGGGGTGTACTCACCGAGGGGGAGTAGATGTCCGGGAGTGTGGAGATGTCTCCAAAGAGCTCTAATTGGTTGATATTCTGCCAATCAGAAAGAGAGTTCACACCCGTCAGACGTCAAGCTACAATAGAAAAAGTCAGTGTTGCATGTCCCAACACACGTGCAACACGCGTCACAAAAATACAGAACACACAACATGCCAGACGCGACCTGGTACCTACCTCTGGCGGCCACAGTGACATCATCAAACTGCACCACAGGGTGATGATATCATGAATGAATGGAGTGATATGATTGGTGGAGGAAACATACAGTCCCTACCTGATCCAAGTTACCCTAATCCACAGTATCTCTTGTCCCTTAACTTCAATCTCTCTATACATGTCTCTCTACATTTCATATCTCTATATATGTCTCTCTACATTTCATATCTCTATACAGTGCCTTGCAAAAGTATTCGGCCCCCTTGAACTTTGCGACCTTTTGCCACATTTCAGGCTTCAAACATAAAGATATAAAACTGTATTTTTTTGTGAAGAATCAACAACAAGTGGGACACAATCATGAAGTGGAACGACATTTATTGGATATTTCAAACTTTTTTAACAAATCAAAAACTGAAAAATTGGGCGTGCAAAATTATTCAGCCCCCTTAAGTTAATACTTTGTAGCGCCACCTTTTGCTGCGATTACAGCTGTAAGTCGCTTGGGGTATGTCTCTATCAGTTTTGCACATCGAGAGACGGACATTTTTTCCCATTCCTCCTTGCAAAACAGCTCGAGCTCAGTGAGGTTGGATGGAGAGCATTTGTGAACAGCAGTTTTCAGTTCTTTCCACAGATTCTCGATTGGATTCAGGTCTGGACTTTGACTTGGCCATTCTAACACCTGGATATGTTTATTTTTGAACCATTCCATTGTAGATTTTGCTTTATGTTTTGGATCATTGTCTTGTTGGAAGACAAATCTCCGTCCCAGTCTCAGGTCTTTTGCAGACTCCATCAGGTTTTCTTCCAGAATGGTCCTGTATTTGGCTCCATCCATCTTCCCATCAATTTGAACCATCTTCCCTGTCCCTGCTGAAGAAAAGCAGGCCCAAACCATGATGCTGCCACCACCATGTTTGACAGTGGGGATGGTGTGTTCAGCTGTGTTGCTTTTAAGCCAAACATAACGTTTTGCATTGTTGCCAAAAAGTTCCATTTTGGTTTCATCTGACCAGAGAACCTTCTTCCACATGTTTGGGGTGTCTCCCAGGTGGCTTGTGGCAAACTTTAAACAACACTTTTATGGATATCTTTAAGAAATGGCTTTCTTCTTGCCACTCTTCCATAAAGGCCAGATTTGTGCAATATACGACTGATTGTTGTCCTATGGACAGAGTCTCCCACCTCAGCTGTAGATCTCTGCAGTTCATCCAGAGTGATCATGGGCCTCTTGGCTGCATCTCTGATCAGTCTTCTCCTTGTATGAGCTGAAAGTTTAGAGGGACGGCCAGGTCTTGGTAGATTTGCAGTGGTCTGATACTCCTTCCATTTCAATATTATCGCTTGCACAGTGCTCCTTGGGATGTTTAAAGCTTGGGAAATCTTTTTGTATCCAAATCCGGCTTTAAACTTCTTCACAACAGTATCTCGGACCTGCCTGGTGTGTTCCTTGTTCTTCATGATGCTCTCTGCGCTTTTAACGGACCTCTGAGACTATCACAGTGCAGGTGCATTTATACGGAGACTTGATTACACACAGGTGGATTGTATTTATCATCATTAGTCATTTAGGTCAACATTGGATCATTCAGAGATCCTCACTGAACTTCTGGAGAGAGTTTGCTGCACTGAAAGTAAAGGGGCTGAATAATTTTGCACGCCCAATTTTTCAGTTTTTGATTTGTTAAAAAAGTTTGAAATATCCAATAAATGTCGTTCCACTTCATGATTGTGTCCCACTTGTTGTTGATTCTTCACAAAAAAATACAGTTTTATATCTTTATGTTTGAAGCCTGAAATGTGTCAAAAGGTCGCAAAGTTCAAGGGGGCCGAATACTTTTGCAAGGCACTGTATATGTCTCTCTACATTTCATATCTCTCTATATATATCTCTCTCCATTTCATATCGCTCTATATATGTCTCTCTACATTTCATATCTCACTATATATATCTCTCTCCATTTCATATCTCTCTATATATGTCTCTCTCCATTTCATACCTCTCTATATATGTCTCTCTCCATTTCATATCTCTCTATATATGTCTCTCTACATTACATTTCTCTCTAACATCGCTCATCACATTCTTTCTAGCATTAATACGGTATTTAGCCCTGTGGAGCCCAGAGAAAAAAGGAGACTATTTTTAGTTGTTAAAGATGTGAGGCTTTACATGGTCAGAGATTAGCATAAATCAGAGATACGGCCAATCAGAGCCATATATATAAAGCTAGATCTATCTCCAGCATTCTGCTGTTCAGGGCTCTGGGGATCATGTCTGCACAGACGCTTCTTAGAATATCTGCTTTCTGGCTCCACTAGTTAAACCGATAGGTCACACAGACCATGGCACTCTTATTATATTCTAAAGCTTATAGTGTGTGTGTTCTATCTATCAGATAATGGATCACAAAGAGCGTGTAGTTTCTAGCCATACGGCGGAATGCTGTATTTCTGCTGTTAGTTAGAGAGGAGGAGATATGTACATACTGTTACTGATAGAAAGACAACACTCACAGTACGAGGGAGATACATTACCCTGTCTTTCTTTCAATCCTGAACTTACTGACATCTATGGCTGATAGTTTTAGTCTGAATCTCCCGGAAGCTTCCCTTCTGACCTCTGTGGTCTCAGTGTGGTCACTGCAGTGTATTACTAAAATGAGTAACATTTGGGACGTAGCCTGGGTCAATACTGAGCTGAGTGTGTGTTATTAATGAGCTGTGAGGAGTACTGAGCTGAGTATATCCTGTGTGTTATTAATGAGCTGTGAGGAGTACTGAGCTGAGTATATCCTGTGTGTTATTAATGAGCTGTGAGGAGTACTGAGCTGAGTATATCATCTGTGTTATTAATGAGCTGTGAGGAGTAGAATAATAGCGAACTATGAAATAACACATATGGAATCATGTACTAACCAAAAGTGTTAAACAAATCAAAATATATTTTATATTTGAGATGACAGCTTTGCACACTCTTGGCATTCTCCCAACCAGCTTCACCTGGAATACATTTCAATTAACAGTTGTGCCTTGTTAAAAGTACATTTATGGAATTTCTTTCTTTCTTAATGCGTTTGAGCCAATCAGTTGTGCTGTGACAAGGTAGGGTGGTATACAGAAGCTGCCCATCATTACGCACACCTGTCACCATCGTTACGCGCATCAGCGCTTCATTGGACTCACCTGGATTCCATCACTTTATTGATTGCCTCCTCTTTATCTGTCTATTCCTCAGTTTAATCCCCGTGTCAGCATTAATGTTGTTCTGTTTCCCTCGTCCAGACGCTGTCCATGTTTTGTTTCATTTCTGTTATTAATAAAATATTCACTCCCTATACTTGCTTCTCGTCTCCCAGCGTCTGTCCTCACACCGCCACAGGAAAGGAAGACCCAGTTACCTCTGCTGCAGAGGACAAGTTCACTAGAGTTACTAGCCTCAGAAATTGCAGCCCAAATAAATGCTTCACAGAGTTCAAGAAAAAGACACATCTCAACATCAACTGTTTAGAGGAGAGTACGTGAATCAGGCCTTCATGGTTGAAATGCCGCAAAGAAACCACTACTAAAGGACACCAATAACAAGAAGAGACTTGCTTGAGCCAAGAAACACGAGCAATGGACATTAGACCGGTGGAAGTCTGTCCTTTGGTCTGATGAGTCCAAATTTGAGATTTTTGGTTCCAACCGCCGTGTCTTTGTGAGACGCAGAGTAGGTGAACGGATGATCTCCACGTGTGGTTCCCAACATGAAGCATGGAGGAGGTGGTGTGATGGTACTTTGCTGGTGACACTGTCAGTGATTTACCTCAGCATTCTGCAGTGATGCGCCATCCCATCTGGTTTGTGCTTAGTGGGACCATAATTTGTTTTTCAACAGGACAATGACCCAACACACCTCCAGGCTGTGGAATGGCTATTTGATCAAGAAGTAGAGTGATGGAGTGCTGCATCAGATTACCTGACATCCACAATCACCCGTCCTCAACCCAATCGAGATGGTTTGGGATGAGTTGGACTGCAGAGTGAAGAAAAAGCAGCCAACAAGTGCTTAGCATATGTGGGAACTCCATCAAGACGGTTGGAAAAGCATTCCAGGTGAAGCTGGATGAGAGAATGCCAAGTGTGTGCAAAGCTGTCATCGAGGCAAAGGGTGGCTACTTTGAAGAATATAAGATAGAAAATATACTTTGATTTGTTTAACACTTTTTTGGTTAGTACACTATTCACTATGTAGAAAATAGTACAAATAAAGAAAAACCCTTGAATGAGTAGGTGTGTCCAAACTTTTGATTGGTTCTGTATGGGATCACTTTCAGTTAGTGTGGGTAGATTTATTTCCACTATCATTTGCCCTTATAACCCTGGTTGCACCCAGATAGTTGTACATGAAGACTATAGAGTTGAGAAGGCTAGTCCTTCATAATGCACCTTACCTGTGGAGTCCATACACTGTCCATATCCATGAGATCTATCAGAGACTGTTGTTGTGGCTGTTGTGGCTGTTGTTGTGGCTGTTGTTGTTGTTGGTGACCATTTTGAGAATTCTGCACAGCCAAATGAGATGGAGGATGGTGGGATGAGATAGAAACACAGACACAGAAATGATGCATCACACACTCAAACATAAACAGACATATGGAGACAGGGTGAGTTGAGGTGGAGGGATGGAGCATTACATGTTACTGTTCGCACGCACACACACACACACACGCGCACACACACACACGCACGCACGCACGCACGCACACACACACACACACACACTCACACACACACACACACACACACGGAGCTCATCACATCCGATTCCTGCTCTCTTTCCTCCATCTCGCTCTCTCTGCCCATCCCTTGCCCCTCATCACTGCGACAACCACCTATCAATTAGCGGTCTCCAAGGAAACAGTAATTAGCATGGGCATGTGTTTGCATACGATTAACGCAGCCCCCTTAATTAACGCCCACCTCCCCGATCCCCTGCTGTCTCGCTGAACACACACACACACATGTACACACACACACACACACACACACCACACTAGACCGAATACACACACAAACAATGCATGCATGGACACACACACACTATCCCACTTGTGCTTCATTGCCAGGTGACAATAGGCTGACCTCTTTTGGGTCAAAGCCAGGGAATGAGCCATGTTAAACCAACAGACTGTGTAAACTCACACAGGGTCAAGGACTCCGGAGATTGAGGTAGTCATGTGTGTGTGTGTGTTTTACATATGTGTGTATATGTGTGTCTGTGTTCGCGTTTGTATGTGCGTGCCTTTGTGTGTGTGTGTGTGTGTGTGTGTGTGTGTGTGTGTGTGTGTGTGTGTGTGTGTGTGTGCGTACGTGCACGCGTGTGTTTGTAAGTGCGTGCCTTTGTGTGTGTGTGTGTGTGAGTGTGTGTTTGTGCGTGCATGTGTGTGTTTTTATATGCGCGCCATTGTGTGTGTGTGTGTGTGTGTGTGTGTGTGTTTGTTATTGGTTCATTATTGGTTAATAGCATTGAGAGACAGAAGGTGACAGTATAAATAACAGTGGAGGTTTAGACAGAGGTGACAGTCTAAATAACAGTGGAGGTTTAGACAGAAGGTGACAGTCTAAATAACAGTGGAGGTTTAGACAGAGGTGACAGTCTAAATAACAGTGGAGGTTTAGACAGAGGTGACAGTCTAAATAACAGTGGAGGTTTAGACAGAAGGTGACAGTCTAAATAACAGTGGAGCATAAGGTTTAGACAGAGGTGACAGTCTAAATAACAGTGGAGGTTTAGACAGAGGTGACAGTCTAAATAACAGTGGAGCATAAGGTTTAGACAGAGGTGACAATCTAAATAACAGTGGAGGTTTAGACAGAGGTGACAGTCTAAATAACAGTGGAGGTTTAGACAGAAGGTGACAGTCTAAATAACAGTGGAGCATAAGGTTTAGACAGAGGTGACAGTCTAAATAACAGTGGAGGTTTAGACAGAGGTGACAGTCTAAATAACAGTGGAGGTTTAGACAGAAGGTGACAGTCTAAATAACAGTGGAGGTTTAGACAGAAGGTGACAGTCTAAATAACAGTGGAGGTTTAGACAGAAGGTGACAGTCTAAATAACAGTGGAGGTTTAGACAGAAGGTGACAGTCTAAATAATAGTGGAGCATAAGGTTTAGACAGAGGTGACAGTCTAAATAACAGTGGAGCATAAGGTTTAGGCAGAGGTGACAGTCTAAATAACAGTGGAGGTTTAGACAGAAGGTGACAGTCTAAATAACAGTGGAGGTTTAGACAGAAGGTGACAGTCTAAATAACAGTGGAGGTTTAGACAGAAGGTAACAGTCTAAATAACAGTGGAGCATAAGGTTTAGACAGAGGTGACAGTCTAAATAACAGTGGAGGTTTAGACAGAGGTGACAGTCTAAATAATAGTGGTGGTTTAGACAGAGATGACAGTCTAAATAACAGTGGAGGTTTAGACAGAGGTGACAGTCTAAATAACAGTGGAGCATAAGGTTTAGACAGAGGTGACAGTCTAAATAACAGTGGCGGTTTAGACAGAGGTGACAGTCTAAATAACAGTGGAGGTTTAGACAGAAGGTGACAGTCTAAATAAAAGTGGAGCATAAGGTTTAGACAGAGGTGACAGTCTAAATAACAGTGGCGGTTTAGACAGAAGGTGACAGTCTAAATAACAGTGGAGCATAAGGTTTAGACAGAGGTGACAGTCTAAATAACAGTGGAGCATAAGGTTTAGACAGAAGGTGACAGTCTAAATAACAGTGGAGCATAAGGTTTAGACAGAGGTGACAGTCTAAATAACAGTGGAGGTTTAGACAGAAGGTGACAGTCTAAATAACAGTGGAGCATAAGGTTTAGACAGAGGTGACAGTCTAAATAACAGTGGAGGTTTAGACAGAGGTGACAGTCTAAATAACAGTGGAGGTTTAGACAGAAGGGGACCGTCTAAATAACAGTGGAGCATAAGGTTTAGACAGAGGTGACAGTCTAAATAACAGTGGAGGTTTAGACAGAAGGTGACAGTCTAAATAACAGTGGAGGTTTAGACAGAAGGTGACAGTCTAAATAACAGTGGAGGTTTAGACAGAAGGTGACAGTCTAAATAACAGTGGAGGTTTAGACAGAAGGTGACAGTCTAAATAATAGTGGAGCATAAGGTTTAGACAGAGGTGACAGTCTAAATAACAGTGGAGCATAAGGTTTAGACAGAGGTGACAGTCTAAATAACAGTGGAGGTTTAGACAGAAGGTGACAGTCTAAATAACAGTGGAGGTTTAGACAGAAGGTGACAGTCTAAATAACAGTGGAGGTTTAGACAGAAGGTAACAGTCTAAATAACAGTGGAGCATAAGGTTTAGACAGAGGTGACAGTCTAAATAACAGTGGAGGTTTAGACAGAGGTGACAGTCTAAATAATAGTGGTGGTTTAGACAGAGGTGACAGTCTAAATAACAGTGGAGGTTTAGACAGAGGTGACAGTCTAAATAACAGTGGAGCATAAGGTTTAGACAGAGGTGACAGTCTAAATAACAGTGGCGGTTTAGACAGAGGTGACAGTCTAAATAACAGTGGAGGTTTAGACAGAAGGTGACAGTCTAAATAAAAGTGGAGCATAAGGTTTAGACAGAGGTGACAGTCTAAATAACAGTGGCGGTTTAGACAGAAGGTGACAGTCTAAATAACAGTGGAGCATAAGGTTTAGACAGAGGTGACAGTCTAAATAACAGTGGAGCATAAGGTTTAGACAGAAGGTGACAGTCTAAATAACAGTGGAGCATAAGGTTTAGACAGAGGTGACAGTCTAAATAACAGTGGAGGTTTAGACAGAGGTGACAGTTTAAATAACAGTGGAGGTTTAGACAGAAGGGGACCGTCTAAATAACAGTGGAGCATAAGGTTTAGACAGAGGTGACAGTCTAAATAACAGTGGAGGTTTAGACAGAGGTGACAGTCTAAATAACAGTGGAGGTTTAGACAGAAGGTGACAGTCTAAATAACAGTGGAGGTTTAGACAGAAGGTGACAGTCTAAATAACAGTGGAGGTTTAGACAGAAGGTGACAGTCTAAATAACAGTGGAGGTTTAGACAGAAGGTTACAGTCTAAATAATAGTGGAGCATAAGGTTTAGACAGAGGTGACAGTCTAAATAACAGTGGAGCATAAGGTTTAGACAGAGGTGACAGTCTAAATAACAGTGGAGGTTTAGACAGAAGGTGACAGTCTAAATAACAGTGGAGGTTTAGACAGAAGGTGACAGTCTAAATAACAGTGGAGGTTTAGACAGAAGGCGACAGTCTAAATAACAGTGGAGCATAAGGTTTAGACAGAGGTGACAGTCTAAATAACAGTGGAGGTTTAGACAGAAGGTGACAGTCTAAATAACAGTGGAGGTTTAGACAGAAGGTAACAGTCTAAATAACAGTGGAGCATAAGGTTTAGACAGAGGTGACAGTCTAAATAACAGTGGAGGTTTAGACAGAGGTGACAGTCTAAATAATAGTGGAGGTTTAGACAGAGGTGACAGTCTAAATAACAGTGGAGGTTTAGACAGAAGGTGACAGTCTAAATAACAGTGGAGCATAAGGTTTAGACAGAGGTGACAGTCTAAATAACAGTGGAGGTTTAGACAGAGGTGACAGTCTAAATAACAGTGGAGCATAAGGTTTAGACAGAGGTGACAGTCTAAATAACAGTGGCGGTTTAGACAGAGGTGACAGTCTAAATAACAGTGGAGGTTTAGACAGAAGGTGACAGTCTAAATAACAGTGGAGCATAAGGTTTAGACAGAGGTGACAGTCTAAATAACAGTGGCGGTTTAGACAGAAGGTGACAGTCTAAATAACAGTGGAGCATAAGGTTTAGACAGAGGTGACAGTCTAAATAACAGTGGAGCATAAGGTTTAGACAGAAGGTGACAGTCTAAATAACAGTGGAGCATAAGGTTTAGACAGAGGTGACAGTCTAAATAACAGTGGAGGTTTAGACAAAGGTGACAGTCTAAATAACAGTGGAGGTTTAGACAGAGGTGACAGTCTAAATAATAGTGGAGGTTTAGACAGAGGTGACAGTCTAAATAACAGTGGAGCATAAGGTTTAGACAGAGGTGACAGTCTAAATAACAGTGGAGGTTTAGACAGAAGGTGACAGTCTAAATAACAGTGGAGCATAAGGTTTAGACAGAGGTGACAGTCTAAATAACAGTGGAGGTTTAGACAGAAGGTGACAGTCTAAATAACAGTGGAGGTTTAGACAGAGGTGACAGTCTAAATAATAGTGGAGGTTTAGACAGAAGGTGACAGTCTAAATAACAGTGGAGCATAAGGTTTAGACAGAAGGTGACAGTCTAAATAACAGTGGAGGTTTAGACAGAAGGTGACAGTCTAAATAACAGTGGAGGTTTAGACAGAGGTGACAGTCTAAATAACAGTGGAGGTTTAGACAGAGGTCACGGTCTAAATAACAGTGAAGGTTTAGACAGAGGTGACAGTCTAAATAACAGTGGAGGTTTAGACAGAGGTGACAGTCTAAATAACAGTGGAGGTTTAGACAGAGGTGACAGTCTAAATAACAGTGGAGGTTTAGACAGAGGTGACAGTCTAAATAACAGTGGAGGTTTAGACAGAGGTGACAGTCTAAATAACAGTGGAGGTTTAGACAGAAGGTGACAGTCTAAATAACAGTGGAGCATAAGGTTTAGACAGAGGTGACAGTCTAAATAACAGTGGAGGTTTAGACAGAGGTGACAGTCTAAATAACAGTGGAGGTTTAGACAGAGGTGACCGTCTAAATAACAGTGGAGGTTTAGACAGAAGGTGACAGTCTAAATAACAGTGGAGCATAAGGTTTAGACAGAGGTGGCAGTCTAAATAACAGTGGAGGTTTAGACAGAGGCGACAGTCTAAATAACAGTGGAGGTTTAGACAGAAGGTGACAGTCTAAATAACAGTGGAGGTTTAGACAGAGGTGCCCTACTGGCTATAGTACAGTATTACAACCCCTACAGATACACACAGGCCTGGTAAGCACAGATAAAAGTCATTAAGTCTCAGTGTTGTGTGGTGGTAAAGGAGAGCAGTAGGGCTGTGGGATCTCACTAGTATACATTCTATAAGCTTCTTAGCACTGCTGGGATAATACAGGAACACAGGACAGAACTGACTGCCACAATCCACACCGTCTGACTACGACTACACAATGTGTGTGTGTTCTGCAGTGTGAGCTAGGAGAGCCCAGTGGAAGTACAGGGGGAACAGTGAGCAGGGCAGATTTTGACAACGAGGCCCCCTCCCTACCATTAGGATCTTAGGTTTTTAGACAGGTGTCAGAGATGGAGTAGTAGGCGCAGAATAGCTATGAGGTTATGAGGATGGAGTTATTAGCTGATGAAACAGAGCGATGTTTAACTACCATGTTTAATAAGATCATAAAGGAGACGGAGAGTTATGGTGCATCCTGACAACGGTCAAGGTCAACTGGAATGACGCACACACGCACACCCACACCCACACACACATATAGGTGTGCACATGCACATACATACACTCTCTCTCCCTCTTACCAATCTCTTCGTTCTAGTATTGTCAGTCCATGCATGTTTGTTCGTTCACCAGCAGACCACTGCCAGCCATGCATCACCAAGGCACCACACTGCATGCAATGCACACACACCCCTACCACCACACTGCATGCAACCAGCACCAAGCATAGAGGAAATCCCACCCACTGTAATTCACATACACAGCGACTCCACCCACACTCCCACAAAGCCACAGCACAGCACAGCACAGAGCCAAAGCCACGGCACAGGATATGCACAGGCAACACCATCGCACCAAAGGGCACACAGGTACACAGAGCTGGACTCACTGGGTGTCTCTTGGGGACGTCATATACCCCCTCCTTCTGTTGACTGGTCGGAACCTGGACAACCAACCAACCAATCACCACACAACAGCCCACCAACCACACGTTAGCTTTTGTTAACATGACAACCTTAATGTAATGTACTAGAAAGTATCGGTTGCAGGAAACACCAAAGCAATACAAGACTATAAAATAAAGCCTTACGCGACAGTCAAATGTAGACTGAAGCCTGGACATTGTCAGGACTGACAGACAACATTAACTGAGAGTCTCTTATGGCTTGCATCTGAGTGTGTGTCTGTGCGTCTATATGTGCTCGTGCATGTGTGTGAGAGTGATGTAATCTGTATTCAAATCTATGAGTTGAGGCTTCATTCAGAGTAATCTGTGGACTATCAGCAGCTCTCTCCCTCTCCCCGTCCTCTCTCTCTCTCACCCTCTCTCTCTCCCTCTCCCCGTCCTCTCTCTCTCACCCTCTCCCCGTCCTCTCTCTCTTCCTCTCCCCGTCCTTTCTCTCTCTCCCTCTCCCCGTCCTCTCTCTCTCACTCTCTCTCTCTCCCCTCGTCCTCTCTCTCTCCCCGTCCTCTCTCTCTCTCATGCTCCCTCTCTCCCTCTCCCCGTCCTCTCTCTCTCTCTCTCCCTCTCCCCGTCCTCTCTCACTCTCCCCGTCCTCTCTCTCTCACTCTCTCTCTCCATCTCCCCGTCCTCTCTCTCTCACTCTCTCTCTCTCCCTCTCCCCGTCCTCTCTCTCTCTCCCCCTGTCCTCTTTCTCTCCCTGTCCTCTCTCTCTCTCTCTCACTCTCTCTCTCTCCCTCTCCCCGTCCTCTCTCTCTCTCCCCATCAGCTCTCTCTCCCTCCCCTGTCCTCTCTCTCTCTCCCCCCGTCCTCTCTCTCTCCCTCCCCCGTCCCCTCTCTCTCTCTCCCCGTCCTCTCTCTTTCTCCCCCTGTCCTCTCTCTCTGTCCCTCCCCCGTCCTCTGTCTCTCCCTCCCCCGTCCTCTCTCCCACCCCCGTCCTCTCTCTCTCGCTCTCTCTCCCCGTCCTCTATCTCTCCCTCCCCCGTCCTCTCTCTACCCCCGTCCTCTCTCTCTCCCCTCTCTCTCTCCCCGTCTCCCCGGACTATCAGCAGCTCTCTCCCTCTCCCCGTCCTCTATCTCTCACCCTCTCTCACTCCCTCTCCTCGTCCTCTCTCTCTCCCTCTCCCCGTCCTCTCTCTCTCTCACTCTCTCTCTACATATCCCCGTCCTCTCTCTCTCACTCTCTCTCTCCCTCTCCCCGTCCGCTCTCTCTCTCCCCCTGTCCTCTTTCTCTCCCTGTCCTCTCTCTCTCTCACTCTCTCTCTCTCCCGCTCCCCGTCCTCTCTCTCTCTCCCCATCAGCTCTCTCTCCCTCCCCTGTCCTCTCTCTCTCTCCCCCGTCCTCTCTCTCTCCCTCCCCCGTCCCCTCTCTCTCTCTCCCCGTCCTCTCTCTCTCTCCCCCCGTCCTCTCTCTCTCCCTCCCCCGTCCTCTCTCTCTGTCCCTCCCCCGTCCTCTGTCTCTCCCTCCCCCTGTCCTCTCTCTCCCCGTCCTCTCTCTCCCACCCCCATCCTCTCTCTCTCGCTCTCTACCCCGTCCTCTATCTCTCCCTCCCCCGTCCTCTCTCCCTCCCGCGTCCTCTCTCTCTACCCTCGTCCTCTCTCTCTCCCCTCTCTCTCTCCCCGTCTCCCCGGACTATCAGCAGCTCTCTCCCTCTCCCTGTCCTCTATCTCTCACCCTCTCTCACTCCCTCTCCCCGTCCTCTCTCTCTCCCTCTCCCCGTCCTCTCTCTCTCACCCTCTCTCTCTCCCTCTCCCCGTCCTCTCTCTCTCACCCTCTCTCTCTCCCTCTCCCCATCCTCTCTCTCTCACTCTCTCTCTCCCCCGTCCTCTCTCTGTCCCCGTCCTCTCTCTCGGACGCTCCCTCTCACCCTCTCCCCGTTATCTCTCCCTCTCCCCGTCCTCTCTCTCTCACTCTCTCTCTCTCCCTCTCCCCGTCCTCTCTCTCTCACTCTCTCTCTCTCTCTCCCTTTCCCCGTCCTCTCTCTGTCTCTCCCTGTCCTCTTTCTCTCCCCATCCTCTCTCTCTCTCACTCTCTCTCTCTCCCTCTCCCTGTCCTCTCTCTCACTCCCCATCCTCTCTTTCTCCCTCCCCCGTCCTCTCTCTCTCTCCCCCGTCCTCTCTCTCTCTCCCCTTGTCCTCTCTCTCTCTCTCCCCATCCTCCTCCCTCCCCCGTCCTCTCTCTCTCTCCCTCCCCGTCCTCTGTCTCTCCCTCTCCCTGTCCTCCCTCCCTCCCCCATCCTCTCTCTCTCTCCCTCCCTCCCCCATCCTCTCTCTCTCTCCCTCCCTCCACCGTCGTCTCTCTCTCTCCCTCCCCCGTCCTCTCTTTCTCTCTCCCTCCCCATCCTCTCTCTCTCTCCCTCCCCCGTCCTCTCTCTCTCTCCCTCCCCCGTCCCCTCTCTCTCTCTCCCCTTGTCCTCTCTCTCTCTCTCCCCATCCTCCTCCCTCCCCCGTCCTCTCTCTCTCTCCCTCCCCGTCCTCTGTCTCTCCCTCTCCCTGTCCTCCCTCCCTCCCCCCATCCTCTCTCTCTCTCCCTCCCTCCCCCATCCTCTCTCTCTCTCTCCCTCCCCCATCCTCTCTCTCTCTCCCTCCCTCCCCCATCCTCTCTCTCTCTCCCGCCCTCCCCCGTCCTCTCTCTCCCTCCCTCCCCCATCCTCTCTCTCCCTCCCTCCCTCATCCTCTCTCTCCCTCCCTCCCCCATCCTCTCTCTCCCTCCCTCCCTCTCCCTCCCCATCCTCTCTCTCTCCCTCCCTCCCCCATCCTCTCTCTCCCTCCCTCCCCCATCCTCTCTCCCTCCCGCCGCGTCCTATCTCTGTCTCTCTCCAATATAGAGTGGCATAATGTGGTCTTATCAGAGAGAAACATGCAATAAACTGGTCTGTCTGTGGTTGTGTTTCAAATAACAGCATATTCCTCGTGTAGTGCACTACTTTTGGCCAGAGCCTGGATATTAGGGTCTATTGAGACACAGCCATAGAGAGAGAGAGACAGAGTGATACAGGTCTCTATATGTGTTATCTGCGTTCTGTTCGATTAACTGATGACTTATTGTCCCTGACGTGTCAGACTGACAAACTAATCCACCTGATTGATCTGTTGTGAATGGAAAGGTAAATAAAAACCTGATGGGACAAACATTTCTGTCCATCATAACAGTCTGAAGACCACAGATTTACCCAGCCAGGCCACCCGTGATACAAGTTGGAATTCGTCATCCTCGGGAGATGATTTGGAAACCAGCCACTAGGGTCAACGGTGAGCGCTGTTACCTTCAAGTAGGTTTCGGTTTTGCTGGGCATAAGCATCTGCCTCTGGTGCCAAAGGTTGTAGCGATAGAAAGTTGTTTTTGAGATTTGGTTTTAAGCCTATACCAAACCATAACCCTTATCGTAACCATTCAGAGTTAACACCTAACCTTAACCATTCAGAGTTAATGCCTAAACTTAACCCTAACCTTAAAAATGTGGAGTTAATGCCTAAATGTAACCTTGAACACTTCGAAATGTAACGTTTGGAACAACTTTGAAATTTCACATTTGAGTGAGTTTGTGAGAGCAAGTTGTATTTACCAACACCTGAGTCCTCTCTCCACCATCTCTCCTCCCTCTATCTTCCCTAATCACTCTCTCTTCTCTCGTTCTCCTGTTTTTTTATCTCTCTCTCTCTCATCCTTCTTCATCTCTCCATCTCTCAGATTGTTTGTTTCTAGAGGCAGACATCTTTTGGCTCTGTGGCACACTTCTAACACGTCTTCTCGCATGTGTGTGTGTGAGTGTGTGTGTTTGTGTGTGTGTGTTAGAGCCGCTCTATTTTCAATCCATTTTATTTAAAGATCAAACGAAAGCCTGGTGATTAATCTTTCCCCCTCCCTCATTCCCACTCCCTCTTTCATCTCCGCAGGAAAAGAGAGGAGGGAAAAGAGGAAGAGGGGGAAGGAGGAGGGGTCTGCCTTACTCACAGGCCAAGAATAACACCACACACACCTCCCCCATTTCCTCATCGCCTGGAGGTTTCACCCAGTCCTCCTGAGAAGAGAACCCAGAGAAAGGCCATCTCCCCTAGGATAAACTTAGTCAGATAGCCCCTGATCCCTCTCTGGACACTGGGTCTGCACCACTGCATGTTGTTGGCATAGTCTATTACCAGCCTCTGTTTCCTATGTTTTCCTGTGCATGCGTGTACATTCTTCTCTCAGGTTTCAGTTGTGTCTGTCAGTAGTGAAGCTGTAGGGGATGTTATTCTCTAATCATCTCTATTCCCATTGGAACCATGCTCCTGTCACTCACACAACTCCACCAATAAAATCCAAGCAGAGGGGAGGGGCTTGTACCTGATAAATGCTCTCTTCTGATTGGTCACGGATGGGCTCGTGTCCCGCCTCAAACACAATGTACTACAACACCGGCAGCAGAGGGAGGAGAGGAGAGGAGGAAGAACGAGAAAGAGAAAAATAGGAAATAGGAAATAGAAGAAAAAGGAAAAGGAAAGACTGAGAATAGGAAGCAAAGATGTGATTGGTCAAACAGAATCATCTGTGGGTCCCGCCCCCAAGCAATCCCAGATAGATACCCTCAGACACAGACACACACACACACAAAACCACAACCACACACAACTCAGTCTGTCTGACAAGAACCCTGGGACTCCCCCACAATCCCCCGCAGACACAGAGCAACAGGCAAGGCGATTGGAAAATTGGAAGAAGCATTAGAGAGAAACATTCTGATTGGATAACAGCATTATAGAAGAATTCTGATTGGTGTTTAGAAGTTACCTGGTAGACCGGATCCTCCAAATCTTCTTCCAGAATAGTCTAAAGACAGACGGACGGACGGACGGAGAAGGGGAAGAGAGAAGATAGAAGAGTGGAGAGGGGATAGAAGAGTAGAGAGGGGAGAAATAGAGTAGAGAGGGGATAGAAGAGTAGAGAGGGGATAGAAGAGTAGAGAGGGGTAGACAAGTAGAGAGGGGATAGAAGAGTAGAGGGGTAGAAGAGTAGAGAGGGGATAGAAGAGTAAAGAGGGGAGAAAGAGAGTAGAGAGGGGATAGAAGAGTAAAGAGGGGAGAAAGAGAGTAGAGAGGGGGTAGAAGAGTAGAGAGGGGATAGAAGAGTAAAGAGGGGAGAAAGAGAGTAGAGAGGGGATAGAAGGGTAGAGAGGGGATAGAAGAGTAGAGAGGGGATAGAAGAGTAGAGAGGGGATAGAAGAGTAGAGAGGGATAGAAGAGTAGAGAGGGGGTAGAAGAGTAAAGAGTGGAGAAAGAGAGTAGAGAGGGGATAGAAGAGTAGAGAGGGGATAGAATAGTAGAGGGGAGAAAGAGAGTAGAGAGGGGAGAGAAGAGTAAAGAGGGGAGAAAGAGAGTAGAGAGGGGATAGAAGAGTAGAGAAGGGATTGAATAGTAGAGGGGAGAAAGAGAGTAGAGAGGGGATAGAAGAGCAGAGAGGGGAGAAAGAGAGTAGAGAGGGGATAGAAGAGTAGAGAGAGGATAGAAGAGTAGAGGGGAGAAAGAGAGTAGAGAGGGGATAGAAGAGTAGAGAGAGGATAGAAAAGTAGAGAGGAGATAGAAGAGTAGAGAGGGGGTAGAAGAGTAGAGGGGGGAGAAAGAGAGTAGAAAGGGGGTAGAAGAGTAAAGAGGGGATAAAGAGAGTAGAGAGGGGATAGAAGAGTAGAGAGGGGAGAAAGAGAGTAGAGAGGGGATAGAAGAGTAGAGAGGAGAGAAAGAGAGTAGAGAGGGGATAGAAGAGTAGAGAGGGGATAGAAGAGTAAAGAGGGGAGAAAGAGAGTACAGAGGGGATAGAAGAGTAGAGAAGGGAGAAAGAGAGTAAAAATGGGATAGACGAGTAGAGAGGGGAGAAAGAGAGTAGAGAGGGGATAGAAGAGTATAAAGGGGATAGAAGAGTAGAGAGGGGAGAAAGAGAGTAGAGAGGGGATAGAAGAGTAGAGAGGGGATAGAAGAGTAGAGAGGGGAGAAAGAGAGTAGAGGGGATAGAAGAGTAGAGAGGGGTAGAAGAGTAAAGAGGGGAGAAAGAGAGTAGAGAGGGGATAGAAGAGTAGAGAGGGGGTAGAAGAGTAGAGAGGGGATAGAAGAGTAGAGAGGGGGTAGAAGAGTAGAGAGGGGATAAATAGAGTAGAGAGGGGATAGAAGAGTAGAGAGGGGATAGAAGAGTAGAGAGAGGGGATAGAAGAATAGAGAGGGGAGAAAGAGAGTAGAGATGGAAGAGGAAAGCCAGGAAGATCAGTGTAGTTGACAGATAGAGGCAGCAGCACCAAGCATTCCCAACAGATAATCACATAGTACACACAGAACAGCCCTGTCGCCTCCTCTGCATTATGTGTGTAAGTGAATGTGAGGTAAAAGTGAACGTGGTTGTGTGTACCTGGTACACAGCCTGTTCACACTGTTTGTCTTTCTGGGCTTTCTTCTCCATCTCCTCCCTCTGTTTGATGTCATAGATGAGCTGGAACAGGTCCCGGAGGTCCAGGATCACTGGTTCTGCCTGGGAGGTGGAGAGGAAGTAGAACACTGATATAGCTCTGTGGGTAACCAACCAGGTCACCCCTGATACAAGTCAGTATTCGACGTTCATACATGCCTGAGGACGTCGGGAGAATGACGTGAAAACCGGCCGCTAGGGGCAACAGTGAGCACTGTTACTTTCAAATAGGTTTCAGTTTTTCTGGGGCGTTGTGGATGGGCTCGGGGATGGGCGTACAGAGTTAATACCTAACCTTAACCCTTACCTTTACCATTCAGAGTTAATACCTTAACCCTTACCTTTACCATTCAGAGTTAATACCTTAACTCTTACCTTTACCATTCAGAGTTAATACCTTAACCCTTACCTTTACCATTCAGAGTTAATACCTTAACCCTTACCTTTACCATTCAGAGTTAATACCTTAACCCTTACCTTTACCATTCAGCGTTAATACCTTAACTCTTACCTTTACCATTCAGAGTTAATACCTTAACCCTTACCTTTACCATTCAGAGTTAATACCTTAACCCTTACCTTTACCATTCAGAGTTAATACCTTAACCCTTACCTTTACCATTCAGAGTTAATACCTTAACCCTTACCTTTACCATTCAGAGTTAATACCTAACCTTAACCCTTACCTTTACCATTCAGAGTTAATACCTTAACCCTTACCTTTACCATTCAGAGTTAATACCTAACCTTAACCCTTACCTTTACCATTCAGAGTTAATACCTTAACCCTTACCTTTACCATTCAGAGTTAATACCTTAACTCTTACCTTTACCATTCAGAGTTAATGCCTTAACCCTTACCTTTACCATTCAGAGTTAATACCTAACCTTAACCCTTACCTTTACCATTCAGAGTTAATACCTAGCCTTAACCCTTACCTTTACCATTCAGAGTTAATGCCTTAACTCTTACCTTTACCATTCAGAGTTAATACCTTAACCCTTACCTTTACCATTCAGAGTTAATACCTTAACCCTTACCTTTACCATTCAGAGTTAATACCTTAACCCTTACCTTTACCATTCAGAGTTAATACCTTAACCCTTACCTTTACCATTCAGAGTTAATGCCTTAACCCTTACCTTTACCATTCAGAGTTAATGCCTTAACCCTTACCTTTACCATTCAGAGTTAATACCTAACCTTAACCCTTACCTTTACCATTCAGAGTTAATACCTTAACCCTTACCTTTACCATTCAGAGTTAATGCCTTAACCCTTACCTTTACCATTCAGAGTTAATACCTTAACCCTTACCTTTACCATTCAGAGTTAATACCTTAACCCTTACCTTTACCATTCAGAGTTAATACCTAACCTTAACCCTTACCTTTACCATTCAGAGTTAATACCTTAACTCTTACCTTTACCATTCAGAGTTAATACCTTAACCCTTACCTTTACCATTCAGAGTTAATGCCTTAACTCTTACCTTTACCATTCAGAGTTAATACCTTAACCCTTACCTTTACCAATCAGAGTTAATGCCTAATGTTAACCTTAAACAAAAATGTGACTTTTGGAACAACTTTGAAATGTGATGTTTGAGAAACATGGATGAACGTCTAATTCTGACGTGAGACTGTGAGCGTTAGTTTTAACACACACACACATATACAGGCTGGCGCACACTCTCTCACACACACAAGCATGTGCATACACACACACACACACACACACACACACACACACACACACACACACACACACACACACACACACACACACACACACACACACACACACACACACACACACATCACCTCACATTCACAGTGTAATAGAGCATTAGGATGTGAGGTCTTAGTTTCACTATGAACAGATTCGGAGCAGAGAGCTGGGGATTCTGAGGGGTGAGCCTGGGGAACAATGAAATATAGATCATGTTTAATATTTGATTGAGGCATAACAGGGAGTTCCCAGACAGTGTTCGGACATCACCAGTACAGTGTTGCGTTCCAACATGTTCCTACTTCCTTCCTACCCCATCTGAACTCTGATTCAGTCTTAGATAAATCATGTGGTGTGGGTCTCAATCTCTTCTCTCCTTTCCTCTCTCTCACTTTCTCTGTTCCCTCTCTCTTCTCCCTGTATATAATTAGTAGTGAACAGACATCTCTCTTGTCGTCTCTGTCCTCAGAAAACACTACAGGGACGGAACTCTCCTAGCACACCCAGAGGAGTACATGGCAGCTTGCTGGGTTGTTCTGTTTCCCAGGGCGCCAGGTCAGTTCCTGGGAGGATTGACGGGTCGTTAGAGGTGATGACACACTCACACACTCATCGAGTCGCTACGGGAAATCAATATGGCAGCAGAGAGCAGAGACAGCCTCACACAAAACACAGACACGAGACACAGACAGCAACAACACAGAGAGAATATAGACACACACACAGCAGAGCAGACGGGGCTCTCTATCTGTAGAGGGCTGATTCAAGGATCAGTATCTTAATGTGAACAGGACAATGTTCCCAGGGGCAAGCAGAGGACAATGGGGAGTCATGGACAACAGAAAAGCTCACAAAGGCACGTACACACACACACACACACACACACACACACACACACACACACACACACACACACACACACACACACACACACACTGTGTGGTACTCACAGACTGTGCTGTCTTGATGGCTACGAAGCGGTGGTTGCCCTCTTTCCCACAGACATAACCAAAGGCTCGGTGGTCTGTGATGTCCTTAGCGATGTAAGAGATCTCATGGACCGCATGGTGGTGCTGGAGGACCTGAGAGAGACCAGGCAGAGAAACACAGTCAGAGACTGGACCCTTGATCTAGAGATAAAAAGAAGAGAGGAAAGAAGGGAGGAGAGAGAAGAGAGAGAGAAGAGAGAGAGAGGAGAGAGAAGAGAGAGAGAAGAGAGAGAGAGAAGAGAGAGAGAAGAGAGAGAGAGAAGAGAGAGAGGAGAGAGAGAGAAGGGAGAGAGGAGAGAGAGGAGAGAGGAGGGAGAGGATCTGGCAGAACTTATTTTCAGAGCTCAGACAGCTCTCAGCAGGAAGTGGCCCTCACACACCCCTTGCCAAATTGAGGACAGACGGAGGGAGACAGTCACACTATTCCCTGTGAGCCTCTGTTGTGTTGTTGTGCCAGGCAGGAAGAAGGGGGATTAGACCTCCTCAACCCACACACAGACACACACACACACACACAGACACACACACACATACCCGCCTGCTCGTTTAACAGTCTTTAGTTCCCCTGCTCTCCCCAGTTTAGCCAGAGCGTTTGCGCCAGGGAGGGATGGCTGTGCCCATGGCAGATGGCTCTGGTTGTCCCAGAGAACGGGAGACGGGACTGAATCTACCCACACACTCACGCATACTTACACTGACTTTCAAACACACACAAACACACATAGCACGCTCAAACATGCATACCGATGCCACGCATACACCCACACACATACGTGTGTGTGTGCGCATCCGTGTACGTGTGTGTGTGTGTGTGTGTGTGTGTGTGTGTGTGTGTGTGTGTGTGTGTGTGTGAGTGTAAGTGGCAAAGACAGTCGCGTCGCTGCAGGCAGTCGAGTTGATCAATTCATCTGCTCACTGGATGTGTCACTACAGGCAGAGGCAATCTCAGAACGCAACACTGACACCCAAAACACAGAGATGTGTATCTGTCAACCCCAAACAGAGCTCTGACAGTACAGAGCATCCGGCAGCAGCTACAGTGGAAGGAGACAGAGGCCGTGTGTGTGTGACTGATGCCTTCTATATTTAATAAGTAGGCTGATGATTGTCATCATTCCCATTGACTGACCTGACAATAATAAGAGCCCCTCCCCTCCAATAACCAAGCCAGCAGGAGTGGCACGCCCACACAAACATGCACGCACATCCCGTGCCGGTAGATTGAACCAGGGTTTCTCGTCCGAGGCTGAGGCTGGAGAGGGGTTGACATACGAAACTTTTCCTTTCTCTCTTAAAGGCCTCTCCCTCTCTCCACCCCTCCATCACCACGGTGACCATGACGGAGAGAGAGCGAGAACACGGGCACCCGCCCTCTGTGGGGACGGAGGAGAGATTAATGTTCCCTCGCTCCTCTTCTCTATCCTCCACGACCTTCCCTCTTCTGTGAGAGAGCTCATCCATCCATCCGTCCATAAGGGGGGTTGGGGGATGTAAGCAATATGGCTGCAGTGTGGGAGGTAGAGAGGCAAGGCCACACACACACACACACACACACACAAACACACTCACAGGCACACACCGTGGCACCCTGCACACAGAGAAAGACAGGCTGCACTGATATCAGACGATAAACCAGGTTTGTATTCTGATCTACTTAGGAGGTTTCAATTAGGTCCTCCTGATTTCCCCTGGGACTCTTTAGAGCTGCCTCATTAACAAGCCCACCTGTCCCCCTGGACCAATACCACACACACACACACACACACACACACACACATACACACACACACACACACACACACACACACACACACACACACACACACACACACACACACACACACACACACACACACACACACACCTTTAAAACTCACCCCAAACTTCTCATCAAAGATCTTGATCCCTCCAAAGGAGACAGTTAGAAACACCTTCTGTTTGTGGTCTCCTTTAGACCGCCCTGCTGCTGCTATGCCCTACAGAACAGACACAAAGAGACAGTTAGAAACACCTTCTGTTTGTGGTCTCCTTTAGACCGCCCTGCTGCTGCTATGCCCTACAGAA
>NC_092150.1:27591280-27648780 GCF_045791955.1 Oncorhynchus clarkii lewisi | reverse complement strand
TCCCTCTCTATTCTATCTCTATCATCCCTCTCTATTATATCGCTATCATCCCTCTCTATTCTATCTCTATCCATCCTTCCCTATTCTATCTCTCTATTCATCTCTCCCCATTCTATCTCTCTATCCATCCCATCTCTATCTCTATCCATCCCTCCCTATTCTATCTCTCTATCCATCCCATCTCTACCTCTATCCACCCCTACCCATTCCCTCTCTGAATGATGGTGTGACATGTTGTTCTTATCTCCTCTCTCTTTCTGTTTCCCCTCTCTTCTCACACTCTCTATTATTTATGTGTGTAGTGTGTATTGAGTGTGTGTACTAGTGTGTTTGTGTGTGTTGTCCTTGCTCCTCTCTCTATGTTATCTTCTGTGGTTAGTAAAGTACTCCTCACAGACAACAGAGTGGGAGGGAGGGAGGAAGATAATTAAGAAAATTCCCAAAGTTGAGAAAAGCTTTGACTATAATAGCCTTGCTATTGAGAGATGCCGCAGAAGGCACAACTGGCTCTCGAGAGCACACTGCCCACAAAATGAGGTGGAAACTGAGTTGCACTTCCTAACCTCCTGCCAAATGTATGACCATATTAGAGACACATGCAGTTGAAGTCAGAAGTTTACATACACCTTAGCCAAGTACATTTAAACTCAGTTTTTCACAATTCCTGACATTTAATCCTAGTAAGAATTCCATTTTTTAGGCCAGTTAGGATCACCACTTTATTTTAAGAATGTGAAATGTCAGAATAATAGAAGAGAGAATGATTTATTTCAGCTTTAATTCCCACATTTATTGGGAATAATGATTTATTTCAGCGTCTGGGTCAGAAGTTTACATACACTCAAATAGTATTTGGTAGCATTGCCTTTAAATTGTTTAACTTGGGTCAAACATTTCGGGAAGCCTTCCACAAGCTTCCCACAATAAGTTGGGTGAATTTTGGCCCATTCCTCCTGACAGAGTTGGTGTAACTGAGTCAGGTTTGTAGGCCTCCTTGCTCACACACGCTTTTTCAGTTCTGCCCACAAATGTTCTATAGGATTGAGGTCATGGCTTTGTGATGACCACATCAATACCTTGACTTTGTTGTCCTTAAGCCATTTTGCCACAACTTTGAAAATATGCTTGGGGTCATTGTCCATTTGGAAGACCCATTTGAGACCAAACTTTAACTTCCTGACTGATGTCTTCAGACGTCGCTTCAATATATCCCCATAATGTTCTTTCCTCATGCCATCTATTTTGTGAAGTGCACCAGTCCCTCCTGCAGAAAAGCACCCCCACAACATGACGCTGCCACCCCCCGTGCTTCACGGTTGGGATGGTGTTCTTCGACTTGCAAGCCTCCCCTTTTTCCTCCAAACATAACGATGGTCATTATGACCAAACAGTTCTATTTTTGTTTCATCAGACCAGATGACATTTCTCCAAAAAGTACGATCTTTGTCCACATGTGCAGTTGCAAACCGTAGTCTGTTATTTTTATGGTGGTTTTGGAGCAGTGTCTTCTTCCTTGCTGAGCGGCCTTTCAGGTTATGTCCATATAGGACTCGTTTTACTGTGGATATAGATACTTTTGTACCTGTTTCCTCCAGCATCTTCACAAGGTCCTTTGCTGTTGTTCTAGGTTTGATTTGCACTTTTTGCACCAACGTTCATCTCTAGGAGACAGAACGCGTCTCTTTCCTGAGCGGTATGACGGCTGCGTGGTCCCATGGTGGTTATACTTGCGTACTATTGTTTGTACAGATGAACATGGTACCTTGAGGCATTTGGAAATTGCTCCCAAGGATGAACCAGACTTGTGGAGTTCTTGGTTGACATCTTTTGATCTTCCCATGATGTCAAGCAAAGAGGCACTGAGTTTGAAGGTAGGCCTTGAAATACATCCACAGGTACACCTCAAATTGACTCAAATGGTGTCAAGTAGCCTATCAGAAACTTCTAAAGCCATGACATAATTTTCTGGAATTTTCCAAGCTGTTTAAAAGGCACAGTCAACTTAGTGTATGTACATTTCTGACCCACTGGAATTGTGATACAGTGAATTATAAGTGAAAGAATCTGTCTGTAAACAATTGTTGGAAAAATTACTTGTGTCATGCACAAAGTAGATGTCCTAGCAGACTCCTAAGAAATTTGTGGAGTGGTTGAAAAACAAGTTTTAATGACTCCAACCTAAGTGTATGTAAACTTCTGACTTCAACTGTATTTCCCTCAGATTACACAGACCCACAAAGAATTCTAAAACAAATCCAATTTTGATAAACTCCCATATTTAATAGGTGAATACCACAGTTACCATAACAGCAGCAAGATTTGCAACCTGTTGACAAAAGAAAATGGCAACCAGTGAACAAACACTATATGGTCTTCCTTATGGTGTGTGTAACTGTAATTTGACAGCCAGCCAAACCATTTAAAAAGAAACTGAATCATTGTCAGGATTCCAAAAACCTCCAGTGTTTTATTGATGAAAGTGAAAAAGCAATGCTTTCAAATGCTTTTACAAGGATGGCAAGAGATAACCAGCAGTGTAGAAACCGTTCTCAACAATGACTCTTAACTAAATGAATTCCTGGTTCCCTTTTCAGCGCCAAAGAAAAATCGCAAGTTAGATGCCGTTAAATAGAATGGCCACCGGGTGAACAATATCAATATGGATATACAGTGCATTCGGAAAGTATTCAGATCCCTTGGCTTTTTCCACATTTTGTTATGTTAAAGTCTTATTCTAAAATTGATTCAAAAGTTTTTTTCCCTCATCAATCTAAACACAATACCCCATAACGACAAAACAAAGCAAGGCTTTTAGAAATGCTTTTAAATGTATAAAAAAAAAACTGAAATATCACATTCACATAAGTTTTCAGACCCTTTACTCAGTACATTGTTGAAGCACCTTTGGCAGCAACTTTCAAGTCTTCTTTGGTATGACGCTATTCAAGACCTCTTGACTTTTTACACATTTTCTTATGTTGCTTACGTTATTCTAAAATTGATTTTTTTTTATTCCCTCATCAATCTACATACAATACCCCATAATGACAAAGCAAAAACAGCTTTTTATCAATTTTTGCAAATAAAAAACAACAACTGAAATATCACATTTACATAAGTATTCAGACCCTTTACTCAGTAATTTGTTGAAGCACCTTTGGCAGCGATTACAGCCTCGAGTCTTCTAGGGTATGACGCTACAAGCTTGACAAACCTGTATTTGGGGAGTTTCTCCCATTCTTCTCTGCAGGTCCTCTCAAGCGATGTCTCTCCAGAGATGTCCGATGGCTTCAAGTCTGGGCTCTGTCTGGGCCACTCAAGGACATTCAGAGACTTGTTCCGAAGCTACTTCTGCGTAGTCTTGGCTGTGTGTTTAGGGTCGTTGTTCTGTTGGAAGGTGAACCTTCGCCCCAGTCTGGGGTACTGAGCGCTCTGGAGCAGGTTTTCATCAAGAATCTCTCTGTATTTTGCTCTGTACATCTTTCCCTTGATCCTGACTAGTCTCCCAGTCCCTGCCGCTGAAAAACATCCTCACATCATGATGCTTCCACCATGCTTCACCGTAGGGATGGTGCCAGGTGTCCTTCAGACGTGACGCTTGGCATTCAGACCGAAGAGTTCGATCTTGGTTTCATCAGACCAAAGAATCTTGTTTCTCATGGTCTGAAAGTCCTTTAGGTGCCTTTTGGCAAACTCCAACCGGGCGGTCATGTGCCTTTTACTGAAGAGTGGCTTCCGTCTGGGCACACTATCATAAAGGCCTGATTGGTGGTGTGCTGCAGAGATGGTTGTTATTCTGGAAAGTTCTCCCATCTCCACAGAGGAACTCTAGAGCTCTATCGAGTGACCATCAGGTTCTTGGTCACCTCCCTGACCAAGGCCCTTCTCCCCTGATTGCTCAGTTTGAAAGAGCTGCCAACTCTAGGAAGAATCTTAGTGGTTCCAAAGTTCTTCCATTTAAGGTGGAGGCAAATGATGGAGGCAATTATGTTCTTGGGGACCTTCAATGCTGCAGACATTTGTTGGTACCCTTCCCCAGATCTATGCCTCGACAGAATCCTGTCTCGGAGCTCTACGGACAATTCCTTCAACCTCATGGCTTGGTTTTTGCTCTGACATGCACTGTCACCTGTGGGACCTTATATGTGTGTGCCTTTCCAAATCATGTCCAATCAATTCAATTTACCACAGGTGGACTCCAATCAATTTTTTGAAACATCTCAAGGATGATCAATGGAAACACGATGCACCGGAGCTCAATTTCGAGTCTGATAGCAAAGGGTCTGAATACTTATGTAAATAAGGCATTTCTGTTTAAAACATTTTATACATTTCAAAATGTCTAAAAACCTGTTTTTGCTTTGTCATTATGGGGTGTGTAGATTGATAAGGGACATTTAAAAAAAAAATCAATTTTAAAATAAGGCTGGTAACATAACAAAATGTGGAAAAAGTGAAAAGGTCTGAATACTGTCTGAATGCATTGCAAACCCTGAATGAGGCAGAGCAAATAGCATTGTAAATACAACTCATGTATGTTTATTTATTTTCCATTTTGTACTTAAACTCTTCAATATTTTTACAACACTGTACATCGCCACAATATAACATTCAATTATGCCTCTATTATTTTAAAGCAGTGTAATGTTTACTGTTTATGTATGGTTGTTTATTTCCCTATTATTCGTTATCTATTTCACTTGTTTTGGCAATGTATGTTTCCAGTGGCAATAAAGCCCTTTTGAATTGAATTGTGAGAGAGAACGAGAGAGACCCTCAGGATGAGACTTTAGCCTGATCTGTCGCAGCTCTCTCAGGACCTTAGTCCAGTTCCATCACTCTGAGATGAAACACCACACACATACGAGAGGCAAGCAGGAAGCACTGGGTACCGGGGGGTTTAGGGTTTCAGTGCCTTGCTGAAGAGACCAGCGGAAGTAGGTACTGATTACAGAAACCCTCCAGCCCTGAGATTCAAACCGCCAATAAATCCATTTGCTGGGCTAACTCTGGAACCTAAATCCAATAAAATCAAATAAAATGTTATTGGTCACATACACATGGTTAGCGGTATATTATTGCGAGTGTAGCGAAAAGCTTATGCTCCTAGATCCGACAGGGGAGCAGAATCTAACAGGTAATATTTAACAATTCCACAACAAAACCTAATACACCCAATCTAGTAAAGGAATGGGATGAGAATATATAAGTGTAAAATACAGCGGGGCAAAAAAGTATTTAGTCGGCCACCAATTGTGCAAGTTCTCCCACTTAAAAAGATGAGAGAGGCCTGTAATTTTCATCATAGGTACACGTCAACTATGACAGAAAAAATCCAGAAGATCACATTGTAGGAATTTTTATGAATTTATTTGCAAATTATGGTGGAAAATAAGTATTTGGTCAATAACAAAAGTTTATCTCAAAACGTTTTCTGTAAGTCTTCACAAGGTTTTCACACACTGTTGCTGGTATTTTGGCTCATTCCTCCATGCAGATCTCCTCTAGAGCAGTGATGTTTTGGGGCTGTTGCTGGACAACACGGACTTTCAACTCCCTCCAAAGATTTTCTATGGGGTTGAGATCTGGAGACTGTCTAGGCCACTCCAGGACCTTGAAATGCTTGTTACGAAGCCACTCCTTCGTTGCCCGGGCGGTATGTTTGGGATCATTGTCATGCTGAAAGACCCAGCCACATTTCATCTTCAATGCCCTTGCTGATGGAAGGAGGTTTTCCCTCAAAATCTCACGATACATGGCCCCATTCATTCTTTCCTTTACACGGATCAGTCGTCCTGGTCTCTTTGCAGAAAAACAGCCCCAAAGCATGATGTTTCCACCCCCATGCTTCACAGTAGGTATGGTGTTCTTTGGATGCAACTCAGCATTCTTTGTCCTCCAAACACGACAAGTTGAGTTTTTAACAAAAAGTTATATTTTGGTTTCATCTGACCATATGACATTCTCCCAATCTTCTTCTGGATCATACAAATGCTCTCTAGCAAACTTCAGGCGGGTCTGGACATGTACTGGCTTAAGCAGGGGGACACGTCTGGATCTGCAGGATTTGAGTCCCTGGCGGCGTAGGCTTTGTTACTTTGGTCCCAGCTCTCTGCAGGTCATTCACTAGGTCCCCCCGTGGGGTCAAAATGATCACAAGAACGGAACCACACGGGGGGACCTAGTGAATGACCTGCAGAGAGCTGGGACCAAAGTAACAAAGCCTACGCCGCCAGGGACTCAAATCCTGCAGATCCAGACGTGTGAGTCTGGATGTTGCGTGGAGCCCCAGATCAAGGGAGATTATCAGTGGTCTTGTATGTCTTCCATTTCCTAATAATTGCTCCTACAGTTGATTTCTTCAAACCAAGCTGCTTACCTATTGCAGATTCAGTCTTCCCAGCCTGGTGCAGGTCTACAACTTTGTTTCTGGTGTCCTTTGACATGTCTTTGGTCTTGGCCATAGTGGAGTTTGGAGTGTGACTGTTTGAGGTTGTGGACAGGTGTCTTTTATACTGATAACAAGTTCAAACAGGTGCCATTAATACAGGTAACGAGTGGCGGACAGAGGAGCCTCTTAAAGAAGAAGTTACAGGTCTGTGAGAGCCAGAAATCCTGCTTGTTTGTAGGTGACCAAATACTTATTTTCCACCATAATTTGCAAATAAATTCATTAAAAATCCTACAATGTGATTTTCTGGATTTTTTGTCTGTCATGGTTGAAGTGTACCTATGATGGAAATTACAGGCCTCTCTCATCTTTTTAAGTGGGAGAACTTGCACAATTGGTGGCTGACTAAATACTTTTTTGCCCCACTGTATATGGATGAGCAGTGACAGAGCTGCTAAGATGCAATAGAAAGTAAAGAATAGATAGTGAATGATACAATATATACAGTTGAAGTCAGAAGTTTACATACACTTAGGTTGGAGTCATTATAATTCGTTTTTTAACCACTCCACAAATTTCTTGTTAACAAACAATAGTTTTGGCAAGTCGCTTAGGACATCGACATCTAGGGAAATACAGTTGAAGTCAGAAGTTTACATACACTTAGGTTGGAGTCATTAAAACTTGTTTTTCAACCACTCCACAAATTTCTTAGGAGTCTGCTAGGACAGCTACTTTGTGCATGACACAAGTAATTTTTCCAACAATTGTTTACAGACAGATTATTTCACTTATAATTCACTGTTTCACAATTCCAGTGGGTCCAAAATTTACATACACTAAGTTGACTGTGCCTTTTAAACAGCTTGGAAAATTCCAGAAAATGAAGTCGTGGCTTTAGAAGCTTCTGATAGGCTATTTGACACCATTTGAGTCAATTGGAGGTGTACCTGTGGATGTATTTCAAGGCCTACCTTCAAACTCAGTGCATCTTTGCTTGACATCATAGGAAAATCAAAATAACTCAGCCAAGACCTCAGAAAGAAATTGTAGACCTCCACAAGTCTGGTTCATCTTTGGGAGCAATTTCCAAATGCCTGAATGTACCACGTTCATCTGTACAAACAATAGTACGCAAGTATAAACACCATACCGCTCAGGAAGGAGACGCGTTCTCCTAGAGATGAACGTACTTTGATGAGAAAAGTGCAAATCAATCCCAGAACAACAGCAAAGGACCTTGTGAAGATGCTGGATGAAACAGGTACAAAAGTATCTATATCCACAGTAAAACGAGTCCTATATGGACATAACCTGAAAGGCCGCTCAGAAAGGAAGAAGCCACTGCTCCAAAATCGCCATAAAAAAGACAGACTACGGTTTGCAAATGCACATGGGGACAAAGATCGTACTTTTTGGAGAAATATCCTATGGTCTAATGAAACCAAAATTGAACTGTTTGGTCATAATAACCATCGTTATGTTTGGAGGAAAAAGGGGGAGGTTTGCAAGTCGAAGAACACCATCCCAACCGTGAAGCACGGGGGTGGCAGCATCATGTTGTGGTGGTGCTTTGCTGCAGGAGAGACTGGTGCACTTCACAAAATAGATTATTATGAGGAAGGAAAATTATGGGGATATATTGAAGCAACATCTCAAGACCTTAGTCAGGAAGTTAAAGCTTGGTCGCAAATGGGTCTTCCAAATGGACAATTACCCAAAGCATACTTTCAAAGTTGTGGGAAAATGGCTTACGGTCAACAAAGTCAAGGTATTGGAGTGGCCATCACAAAGCCCTGACCTCAATCCTATAGAATATTTGTGGGCAGAACTGAAAAAGCATGTGCGAGCAAGGAGGCCTACAAACCTGACTCGGTTACACCAGCTCTGTCAGAAGGAATGGGCCAAAATTCACCCAACTTATTGTGGGAAGCTTGTGGAAGGCTACCTGAAATGTTTGACCCAAGTTAAACAATTTAAAGGCAATGCTACCAAATACTAATTGAGTGTATGTAAACTTCTGACCCACTGGGAATGTGATGAAATAAATAAAATCTTAAATAAATAATTCTCTCTACTATTCTGACATTTCACATTCTTAAAATAAAGTGGTGATCCTAACTGACCTAAGAAAGGGAAATTTTACTAGGATTAAGGTATATGTAAACTCCCGACTTCAACTGTCAATATAAGATCAGTAATGCGAGATATGTAAACATTGTTAAAGTGGCATTATTATAGTGATTAGTGTTCCATTTATTAAAGTGGCCAATGATATCAAGTCTGTAGGTTGGCAGCTGCCTCTCTGAGCTAGTGGTGCCTGTATAACAATCTGATGGCCTTGAGATTGAAAAACAGCTTCTATCTCTCTGTCCCAGCTTTGATGCACCTGTACTGACATCACCTTCTGGATGGAAGTGGGGTGAACAAGTAGTGGCTCGGGTGGTTATTGTCCTTGATTATATGTTTTGCCTTCCTGTGACATTGGGTGGTGTAGGTGTCCTGGAGGGCAGGTAGTTTGCCCCCGGTGATGTGCTGTGCAGACCGCACCACCCTCTGGAGAGCCCCGCGGTTGTGGGCAGTGCAGTTGCCATACCAGGTGGTGATACAGCCCAACAGGATGCTCTCAATTGTGCATCTGTAAAAGTTAGTAAGGGTTTTCAGGGATAAGCCACATTTTTTCAGCCTCCTGAGGTTGAAAAGGTGCTGTTGCGCCTTCATCACCACGCTGTCTGTGTGCGTGGACCATTTCAGTTTGTCGGTAACATGTACACAGAGGAACTTAAAACTTTCCACTTTCTCCACTGCTGTCCCATCGATGTGGAGAGGGGGGTGTTCCCTTTGCTGTTTCCTGAAGTTCACGATCATCTCTTTTGTTTTGCTCGCATTGAGTGAGAGGTTATTTTCCTGACACCACACTTCGAGGGCCCTCACCTTCTCCCTGTAGGCTGTCTCGTTGTTGTTGGTAATCAAGCCTACCACTGTACTGTCATCTTTAAACTTGATGATTGAGTTGGAGGCATACATGGCCACACAGTCATGGGTGAACAGGGAGTACAGGAGAGGGCTGAGAACGCACCCTTGTGGGGCCCCAGGGTTGAGGATCAGCGGAGTGGAGATGTTGTTTCCTACCTTCAACACCTGGGGGCGGCCCATCAGGAAATCCAGGACCCAGTTGCACAGGGTGGGGTCGAAACCCAGGGTCTCAAACTTAATGATGAGTTTTTAGGGTACTATGGTGTTGAATGCTGAGCTGTAGTCAATGAACAGCATTCTTACATAGGTATTCCTGTTTTTCAGATGGGTTAGGGCAGTGTGCAGTGTGATGGCGTCGTCTGTGGACCTATTGGGGCGGTAAGCAAATTGGAGGATGACAGGTAGGGTGGAGGTGATATGTTCCTTGACTAGTCTCTCAAAGCACTTCATGATGACAGAAGGGAGTGCTACGGGGCGATTAGTTCAGTTACCTTATCTTTCTTGGGAACAGGAACAATGGTGGCCATCTTGAAGCATGTGGGGACAGCAGACTGGGATGGGGATTGATTGAATATGTCCGTAAACACACCAGCCAGCTGGTCTGCGCATGCTCTGAGGACGCGGCTAGGGATGCCGTCTGGGCCGGCAGCCTTGCGAGGGTTAACACGTTTAAATGTTTTACTCAGGTTGGCCACGGAGAAGGAGAGCCCCCAGTCTTTGGTAGCGGGCCGTGTCGGTGTCACTGTATTGTCCTCAAAGCGTGCAAAGAAGTTGTTTAATTTGTCTGGGAGCAAGACGTCGATGTCCGCGATGGGGCTTGTATTATTTTTGTAATCCGTGATTGTCTGTAGACCCTGCCACATACGTCTCGTGTTTGAGCCGTTGAATTGTGACTTCACTTTGTCTTACAGAGGGAATAACTACACTGTATTCAGCCATTTTTTCAGTCGTCTTGTCATGATTAAATGCGTTGGTACAAGCTTTCAGTTTTGTACGAATGCTGCCATCTATCCACGGTTTCTGGTTAGGGAAGGTTTTAACATTGGGTACATCTCCTATACACTTCCTCATAAACTCGCTCACCGAGTCAGAGTATAGGTCAATGTTTTTGTCTGAGGCTACCTGGAACATATCCCAGTCCACGGTACCGAAGCAGTCTTGAAGCGTGGAATCTGATTGGTCAGACAAGCGTTGGATAGACCTAAGCATAAGCGCTTCCTGTTTCAGTTTCTGCCTATAGGAGGGGAGCAACAAGATGGAGTCATGGTCAGATTTGCCAAAAGGAGGTCCGGGAAGGGCCTTGTATGCATCGTGGAAGTTAGAGTAGCGGTGGTCGAGTGTGTTACTTGCCCGTGTACTGCAATCGATATGCTGATAGAATTTAAGTAGACTTGTTCTCAGATTAGCTTTGTTAAAATCCCCAGCTACAATAAATGCAGCCTCAGGATATATGGTTTCCAGTTTGCATAAAGTCCAGTGAAGTTCCTTGATGGCCGCCTTGGTCACCGCTTGCGGGGGGATATACACGGCTGTGGCGATAACCGAGGAGAGTTCTCTTGGAAGATAATACGGTCGGTATTTGATTGTGAGGAATTCTAGGTCAGGTGAACAAAAGGACTTGAGTTCTTGTATGTTGTTATAATTACAACATGAGTTGTTAATCATGAAACATACACCCCCGCCCTTCTTCTCACCAGAGAGATGTTTGTTCCTGTTGGTGCGATGCACTGAAAATCCCATTGGCTGTACTGACTCAGACAGCATGTCCCCAGCTAGCCATGTCTCCATGAAACAGAGTATGTTACAATCCTGGAAATCTCTTTGGAAAGCAACTCTTGCACTAATTTCGTCGACTTTGTTAACTAGGGACTGGACATTAGCGAGAAATATACTCTGAAGCGGTGGGTGGTGTGCGCGCATCCGAAGCCTCACTAGAAGACCACTCCGGCACACTCTCCTCTGACGTTGTTGTTTTGGGTTGGCCTCTGGAGTCAGTTCAAATGCCCTGGGAGGTGCAGACAAAGGATCCGCATTGGGAAAGTCGTATTCCTGGTCGTAGTGCTGGTTGTGCTAGTAAGTTAATGTCTCTCTGATATCAAATAGTTCTTCCCGGCTGTATGCAATAACACTTAAGGTTTTCTGGGCTAACAACGTAAGAAATAATACATTAAAAAAATGAAATACTGCAGTTTCCTAAGGACTTGAAGCGAAGCTGCCATCTCTATCGCGCCATCAACCTCTAAACTACTGTACCTGATGCCCAGAGCAGTATTTCATTCATCTTTTTTTGGCCATTATGACTGGCTGATAGTTACAGACCAATAGACCATATAGGCATGCACACATGGCTCACACAAGCTCACAGACACACACACACAAGTAAGTACACTCATGCACACACATTCTTGTGACAACCCCCCCTCCCTTCAGAGAGTCATCCCAGCATGTGAGCGACATGAAAGCCAAGAGAGGTAGATAGAGAGTGAGAGGAAGGGGGATGAAAGAGGTATAGGGAGAGGTAGAGAGAGGTAGGAGGTAGATTTGTATAGGTAGCTCCGGGGTTAGCTTGCCTGCTGAGTGGTTTATATTAGTATCATGCTCCATCACAGCCTTTCCTGTCACAGCTGAATTCATCTCTGTGTGTGTGTGTGTGTGTGTGTGTGTGTGTGTGTGTGTGTGTGTGTGTGTGTGTGTGTGTGTGTGTGTGTGTGTGTGTGTGTGTGTGTGTGTGTGTGTGTGTGGTGTGTGTGTGTGTGTGTGTGTGTGTGTGATGTAATTAAATGTCCGCTGCGGCTGTGACCTGCTGTGCCTCTAACACATCTAATGAAATAATCCTCCATTACATCTGTCACACTAACAGAGAGAGAGAGAGAGAGAGAGAGAGAGAGAGAGAGAGAGAGAGAGAGAGAGAGTGAGAGAGAGAGAGAGAGAGAGAGAGAGAGAGAGAGAGAGAGAGAGAGAGAGAGAGTGAGAGAGAGAGTGAGAGAGAGAGAGAGAGAGAGAGAGAGAGAGAGAGAGAGAGAGAGAGAGAGAGAGAGAGAGAGAGAGAGAGAGAGAGGGGGATGGGGGAGAGAAAGGTAGGGAGATAGAGAGAGAGAGATGAGTGGGGAAGAGAGAGAGAATGATTGCAGACATGAAAGGAACAACCCAATGCAACACAATCCAACAAAGATGTCTAATATGAGCAGGAAAAATGACCTTGACTGGGCTTTACAGTGTCTCCGCGGGCTGACAGTGTTGTTAAAACCCAGTCAGTCACACTACTGTAGCTGTTCCTAGAGTGAAGCTACTCTCTTATCATCTTATGGATGATCCCCAGTGCTATAGCACGTTTACTGGGGACTGGATAACAACCACATCCAACACTAAAGTGGTGTTTCTTGGGATTGTGTGTAGAAACTCATTTATGGTTGATTTTATCATCAAGCTAACTGTACTCTGATTTTCCTGAAGACTCAATGTTGAATGATTATATTACCATGCTGACCAAGGCCATGCAGGGTCATTGTTCTGTGTGTGTTCATACATATTAATATCTGTAGAGGGCTAAGATCTGCCACTAGGGGGCTGTGGTTACTGTGAAAGGTGTCCTCTCCTCTTCCACTTTCTCTCCTCCCCACCTCTCTTCCTCTCTCCCTCACAGCTCTTCATCACCTCTTTGACCCGGATGACAGGGGCAAGCTCTTGGGATCTGAGGTGTGTGCGTGTGTGTGTGTGTGTGTGTGTGTGTGTGTGTGTGTAGCCTGCAGCCATCCACTCTGACAGAAAACAAGGAACAAATTAGAGTGGTAAAACCTCAGGGACAGAACCGTCCACATTACCCCCCCCCCCCTCCCAACTCCCGAAAAATACACCATCGCCACCACTATGACAAGGTCACCTTGTGAAGCAAAAACTTTCTCAGGCCAGAAGGGGAGTTCAGTCTGAGAATAGAGAGGGAGACCGAACCTGCTGTTTCAATTGTCTATCTATCTGACTGACCCTGTCAATATTGAGTCTCTTTCTCTCGTTCTCAAACTATCCAGCTACACAGGTACCAAATGAGCTTTTATACTGTTCTAAACAGAAACAAACAAAAACATGGTATTTATGAAGACAGGACATCTGTTAAAACAAATGTCTGTTTCATCCTCCCATCTTTCCTGAAATATAGAAACACTTGAAGTTACTCCTCCCTCTCATCTTGTCTGTCAGTAGGGGAGGTCTTCATGAATCTACTCCCTTCATCTCATCTTGTCTGTCAGTAGGGGAGGTCTTCATGAATCTACTCCTCCCTCTCATCTTATCTGTCAGTAGGGGAGGTCTTCATGAATCTACTCCCTTCATCTCATCTTATCTGTCAGTAGGGGAGGTCTTCATGAATCTACTCCTCCCTCTCATCTTATCTGTCAGTAGGGGAGGTCTTCATGAATCTACTCCCTTCATCTCATCTTGTCTGTCAGTAGGGGAGGTCTTCATGAATCTACTCCCTTCATCTCATCTTATCTGTCAGTAGGGGAGGTCTTCATGAATCTACTCCTCCCTCTCATCTTATCTGTCAGTAGGGGAGGTCTTCATGAATCTACTCCCTTCATCTCATCTTGTCTGTCAGTAGGGGAGGTCTTAATGAATCTACTCCTCCCTCTCATCTTATCTGTCAGTAGGGGAGGTCTTCATGATCTACTCCCTTCATCTCATCTTATCTGTCAGTAGGGGAGGTCTTCATGAATCTCCCCCCTTCGTCTCATCTTATCTGTCAGTATGGGAGGTTTTCATGAATCTACTCCGCCCTCTCATCTTATCTGTCAGTTAGTTGGAGGTCTTCGTGAATCTACTCCTCCCTCTCATCTTATCTGTCAGTAGGGGAGGTCTTCATGAATCTACTCCCTTCATTTCATCTTGTCTGTCAGTAGGGGAGGTCTTCATGAATCTACTCCTCCCTCTCATCTTATCTGTCAGTAGGGGAGGTCTTCATGAATCTACTCCTCCCTCTCATCTTATCTGTCAGTAGGGGAGGTCTTCATGAATCTACTCCTCCCTCTCATCTTATCTGTCAGTAGGGGAGGTCTTCATGAATCTACTCCCTTCATCTAATCTTGTCTGTCGGTAGGGGAGGTCTCCATGAATCTACTCCTCCCTCTCATCCTATCTGTCAGTAGGGGAGGTCTTCATGAATCTACTCCTCCCTCTCATCTTATCTGTCAGTAGGGGAGGTCTTCCTGAATCTACTCCCTTCATCTCATATTATCTGTCAGTAGGGGAGGTCTTCATGAATCTACTCCCTTCATCTCATCTTATCTGTCAGTAGGGGAGGTCTTCATGAATCTACTCCCTTCATCTCATCTTGTCTGTCAGTAGGGGAGGTCTTCATAATTCCACTCCCTTCATCTCATCTTATCTGTCAGTAGGGGAGGTCTTCATGAATCTACTCCCTTCATCTCATCTTGTCTGTCAGTAGGGGAGGTCTTCATGAATCTACTCCTCCTGAATCTACTCCTCCCTCTCATATTTTCTGTCAGTAGGGGAGGTCTTCATGAATCTACTCCCTCTCATCTTGTCTGTCAGTAGGGGAGGTCTTCATGATCAACTCCCTTCATCTCATCTTGTCTGTCAGTAGGGGAGGTCTTCATGAATCTACTCCTCCCTCTCATCTTATCTGTCAGTAGGGGAGGTCTTCATGAATCTACTCCCTTCATCTCATCTTGTCTGTCAGTAGGGGAGGTCTTCATGAATCTATTCCCTTCATTTCATCTTGTCTGTCAGTAGGGGAGGTCTTCATGAATCTACTCCCTTCATCTCATCTTATCTGTCAGTAGGGGAGGTCTTCATGAATCTACTCCTCCCTCTCATCTTGTCTGTCAGTAGGGGAGGTCTTCATGAATCTACTCCCTTCATCTCATCTTGTCTGTCAGTATGGGAGGTCTTCATGAATCTACTCCCTTCATCTCATCTTGTCTGTCAGTAGGGGAGGTCTTCATGAATCTACTCCCTTCATCTCATCTTGTCTGTCAATAGGGGAGGTCTTAATGAATCTACTCCCTTCATTCTCCCAGCAGGGTCGTGAGATGGAGGGACGGAGAGAAAGCAGGAGAGATGGAGAAAAAACACATGAAAGAGAAACGGAGAGACGGTGAGCTTGTCCCTGCAATGTAGCCATCTGTGTCTGTCTGCGAGAGAGTGTGTGTGTCTGCGAGAGAGTGTGTGTGCGAGAGAGTATGAGTGTGACATATGGGATGTTTCCATGTGCAAATTACTTGCGGAGAAACTGTTGCTATGGAGACTAGTAACTGGTGCGGTCGAACAACCACATGAAAAGTCTGGAGGAGACCGTGGCACGCACGCACGCACGCACACACACGCACACACACACACACACACACACACACACACACACACACACACACACACACACATACACACACAAATACTTTAGTTCATTGGTCTTTTCATTGGTCAACCTAGTCTTTTGTTGCGCAGCAGAGACGGATTTAAGAATCGGTTGGTCACATAGACAACACACTAACACCGGAATACACCCACATCACAAAAAACATTTTAATTAAATGTATGGCACTTTTCTCCTGCTTGCTCTCTCTCGCTCTGTCTTTCTCTTCTCTCTCTCCTCTTAGGCACAGAGGTCATTTAGAGGTCTAAACATTAGTTACATCAATTCAGTATCACTCCTCAGATGAGAGCTTGGAGAAGCAGACAGAGAGAAGCATTTCATTGATATGAGGAAGCAGCCTACTCGGCCGTCCCACTGTCACTGTTTTATTATCACCTGGAGTGTGTGTGTGTGTGTGTGTGTGTGTGTGTGTGTGTGTGTGTGTGTGTGTGTGTGTGTGTGTGTGTGTGTGTGTGTGTGTACGTGTGTGTGTGTGTGTACGTGTACGTGTGCATGTGCGTGTGTGTGTGTGTGTGTGTGTGTGTGTGTGTGTGTGTACGTGTGTACGTGTGTACGTGTGTGTACGTGTGTACGTGTGTGTGTGTGTGTGTACGTGTACGTGTACGTGTGTACGTGTGTACGTGCGTTCCTTGGTGTGTGCATTCACCGTAACAGTTGTATCACTCTATGTAGCAGGGACAGCATGCATTGTAAAAGCATGCTAACTCCCAGCCCAGAGGGTGAAGAAGGGGATGGAGGGGGAGAGAGAGCTGATGATACAGGTGGAGGATAGAGGAGAGGTGTGCAGGTTAAAGGAGCTATATGTCATATTTTTTCTTTGTTATTTCAGAAAAATGTCCTGATATCTGCAGTAATAGCGGAATGATAGTTTCACAATGTTTTTTTGTTTCAACAACAACAACTAAAACGTTTTGGGCCCACACAAAATTGCATAAAGATTGTTCAGCCTTCTGGCTCTTGTTGTCAAAGCTTCACTCAGAGGCATGGTAATCATCGCACAAGCAGAAATTGCCCTGCCATTACCTGGTTGCTAAAATTCTATAACATTTGCCTAATTTCAGTTTATGTTACCAAACAAGCAATTCATAGTGTAAAGAATCATTGTACAATCTACAGTGCATTTGGGAAAGACCTCTTGACTTTTTACACATTTTCTTATGTTGCTTACGTCATTCTAAAATTGATTAAATAGTTTTTTCCCTCATCAATCTACATACAATAGATAATGATAATGACAAAGCAAAAACAGCTTTTTATCAATTTTTGCAAATAAAAAACAACAACTGAAACATCAAATATTCAGACCCTTTACTCAGGACTTTGTTGAAGCAACTTTGGCAGCGATTACAGCCTCAAGTCTTCTTGGATATGACGCTACAAGCTTGACAAACCTGTATTTGGGGAGTTTTACCATTCTTCTCTGCAGATCCTCTCAAGCGATGTCTCTCCAGAGATGTTCGATGGCTTCAAGTCTGGGCTCTGTCTGGGCCACTCAAGGACATTCAGAGACTTGTTCCGAAGCTACTTCTGCGTAGTCTTGGCTGTGTGTTTAGGGTCGTTGTCCTGCTGGAAGGTGAACCTTCACCCCAGTCTGGGGTACTGAGCGCTCTGGAGCAGGTTTTCATCAAGAATCTCTCTGTATTTTGCTCTGTACATCTTTCCCTTGATCCTGACTAGTCTCCCAGTCCCTGCCGCTGAAAAACATCCTCACAGCATGATGCTGCCACCATGCTTCACCGTAGGGATGGTGCCAGGTTTCCTCCAGACGTGACGCTTGGCATTCAGACAGAAGAGTTCAATCTTGGTTTCATCAGACCAAAGAATCTTGTTTCTCATGGTCTGAAAGTCCTTTAGGTGCCTTTTGGCAAACTCCAACCGGGCGGTCATGTGCCTTTTACTGAAGAGTGGCTTCCGTCTGGCCACACTACCATAAAGGCCTGATTGGTGGTGTGCTGCAGAGCTGGTAGTTCTTCTGGAAGGTTCTCCCATCTCCATAAAGGAACTCTGGAGCTCTGTCAGAGTGACCATCGAGTTCTTGGTTACCTCCCTTACCAGGGCCCTTCTCCCCCGATTGTTCAGTTTGGCCGGAGTCCAGCTCTAGGAAGAATCTTGGTGATTCTTCCTAGTTCTTCCTAAACGTCTTCCATTTACGAATGATTGAGGCCACTGTGTTCTTGGTAACTTCAATGCTGTTTTGGTACCCTTTCCCAGATCTATGCTTGAACACAACCTGTCTCGGAGCTCTACGGACAATTCCTTCGACCTCATGGCTTGGTTTCTGCTCTGACATGCACTGTCAACTGTGGGACCTTATATTGACAGGTGTGTGCCTTTCCAAATCATGTCCAATCAATTGAATTTACCACAGGTGGACTCAAATCAAGTTGTAGAAACATCTCAAGGATGATCAATGAAAACAGGATGCACCTGAGCCCAATTTCGAATCTCATAGCAAAGGTTCTGAATACTTTTATGTAAATAAGGTTTTCGTTTTTTTCTAAAAACCTTTTCCATTATGGGGTATTGTGTGTAGATTGACTAGGGAACATTTTAGGATAAGACTGTAATGGAAAAAAATGGAAAAACTCAAGGGGTCTGAATACCAGCCGAATGTACTGTAAATCGATGTGAAATATCTTTCACTAACAAAACGTATTTTCAGCTGTTTGAAGCTGGTGGACCAAACTGAAAGTACAAGTCTCAAGCGAGAGTAGCTTCCACTAGGTTCCACAGCCACAAAGTCTCTACTGTGCTGTGAAGAAATGGGAGGCAGGAGAGGAGGGAGAGTTGTTTATATTCAGCCTAAGTACTGTTGCAATTCACCTAGCTTCCACATGGTTGAGACATTTTATACGTAGCACCTATAAGTGTGTATAATGGGTTTCTGGGTAAGTCTTCTATGTGGAGCAGCAGACTGGGTCTGAAACCTCAAAATTCATGGAGCTTTCAAAGCAGGGCATGCCTATGGGAGAACACACGCACAAAGACAATTGGGAAACCCAACAGGTTTCCACATCCTCCTGGGGCGAGTACTGATCCACTAACAGGCTTTCTACAGGGTCCACAGCAGACTGATCGACTCTGGGTGGAATACAGTTTGAACAAATATAATTGCATTTGTATTTCATCACCCTCACGTGTGTGTGTGTGTGTGTGTGTGTGTGTGTGTGTGTGTGTGTGTGTGTGTGTGTGTGTGTGTGTGTGTGCGTAAAGTTTCAAGCCATTGTGTCAGAAACAGAGTGCCCGCTGTTTAGTGAATCATTGTGTGACTGTTGGGCAGGGTCTGGAGGTTAGGGAACATGGGTACGGACCTCTCCGGGTGTTCAGGCCAGTGCCACCTGGCTGGCTCTGAGAGAGATGGACACACATACTTGTACCGACACACCTGTTAGCTACAGCTTAACACCTGCCTTTGCACCTGAAGCTAAACAATCAAATGACAGCACTGTAACACTTAACAGTATGAAGGCATTATAAAGGCATTATGAACGCATTACGAAGCCTTTATTACCTTTCCTCCTGGAGTCTCTCCTGACACTGGGCCTGACAGCTGGCTGTAGTTCCGCCTCTGTTGACATCCTCAGGTTCCGCCCCGCCGGCCCACAGGCTGGTTTGATCCGGTTCTGCTCCGGTCTGTTTCCGAGGGTCCACTTCAAAACGTCAGCGCCGTGTGTCTGTGTGTTTGTGGGGGCGCCGTGTGTGTGTGTGGGGGCGCCGTGTGTGTGTGTGGGCACACAGGCTCATGGGAGAGGGAAGGGCTCTAGCCCTGACACGACATCCCACACACACTTACAGAGAGCTGGGGACAGAGAGAGAGAGAATGGGGATGAGAGGGAGAGAGGGAAAGGAAGGGAGAGAGAAATGGTTGGTACATTTATTCAACCTTTTTCCACACATTGATACTATCCTGTCTCAAGGAGACTTTGGAGGAGACAGGGAGATTAGGCATCCCTTCTTCCTCCCTCCCCTCTCCTTCCTTCCTCTACAGTCCTCATTCCAACTAATGCCCCACATGCTCCTTGTGCCGTCCAGTGCCCGTCTGTCTTCTGTGAGTTGATAGTTGCCCATAATGGCGAAGCCCCATTGTCTACGTGATGCTCGTCCCTCAATCGATCTGCCTTGAAGGCTGTGTGACTCATCTAAAAAAATACATAGATTCTGCGCATCCACCTGATACCAGTTCCTAATTCTGAAAATGACTCGGCTCTCGGTGGCTATGTCGCACTGGCTACTACGGTAAACCATGCTCAAGCTAGCAGCCTAGTGCAAGCTTGTTTGAATGAAGCTTGTTTGAATGACACGGTAGCTAGTTTGGCATTTTGTTGATGAAGTTATAAGGCACCAACGTTATGGGACTGTTCTCAGAAATCAGCATGTATCTGACGGCTGGCACTCTGCCTCGCTACTTTGTAACATTTGGCCAACGCGATAACGATAACGTCGCAGAGAACAGTCAACTGTGCTGTAGAACTCGTCGCACTAATCATGGCAGAAGAGATATCATGAAAACTAATTTGTGCATTAGCTAAAACTTCACTGCACTACCTAGCTAGGTAGAGGGGGTATTCAGCAGTGAGTGTGTGAACTGGCGTCGTTAGCTTACATGCCTTTCGTTTCATTATGGATTGATTTGAGACTAGTTTAGCCAGCAAGCAGACGCTAGTGGCACAGTTTGTTTTTGCACATTTCAAATTTCAAACTGATTCTACCACCACAAAACACCTTAGCTAGATGTAGAATTAGGTTTTTGAAGACTTGCTAATAAAACATGTTCAATATCAACTACAGGTTTTGAGTTTCCCTCTTTTGGGGATGAAAGGGGGTTCAGTGGATGATGTGACCTTGGTAACCCTCTGCATTCCAACCAACAGAACTCACACACACACTCACACTCACACTGACAATACTCTTTATCAGAGTAAAACATGCTGGAGTTGTACTGTACTGAATGAGTCACTCCAATTTCTGCTATTATGGTCACTCTGCAGCAAAATGGAGGGAGAGAGAGAGAGAGAGAGAGAGAGAGAGAGAGAAGGACACTAATGCAACCTCAGCTCCAAACCAGCCCCCATCCCTCGTTTTCAATCTGCCTTTTCTGTCTACTAACTCTCTCTTTCAGGGCGTGAAAGTAGCCTCAGCTAGATATCCTTTATTTCTAGTGGATTATTCTTCATTTGTACCAGACTGTTCAGCTGTTTATCTGTCTTATAATGTTGCCATATGTTTGTAAGTGTTGCACCACCCCTCTGTGAGTGCTGCACCACCCCAATGTGTGTATGAGTGTGTGTGTGTGTGTGTGTGTGTGTGTGTGTGTGTGTGTGTGTGTGTGTGTGTGTGTGTGTGTGTGTGTGTGTGTGTGTGTGTGTGTGTGTGTGTGTGTGTGTGTGTGTGTGTGTGTGTGCGAGTCATGCCTGCGTGCTTGCGTACGTGCATATGTGCTTGTCATCTGGTGGATTTCTCTGGGGAAAGTCAGAGATATTTCTAATCTAGGCTAAGATACCTTGAGGGAGAAAGACAGATTTCAAAGAGAGAGGAGGAAGACATTCAGCATGTTGTCCTATAACAGTGGCTCAACGTTAACATATCACACAATTAAGAAACATAACAACAACAACCTGGAATACTGCGATGTTTCTCAACAACCCTGGGATGTTGTAGACCAATCCCTTAGATGGTTAGCTCATTTGGACAGTTCTGTTTTAAATGTAAACCATGAAGTAGGAAGATCCATACAGGTCCCTGGTATAGAAAGGTTGAGAAACACTGTTCTGTTCGACTGTAGGAATCAGCTGTCCGATCCTGGTCTGGTCTGAGCTGAGAGATGGACATGAACATGGCTTAGTGCCTCTGAAGAACGAGAAGAGAGGACGGCCGGAGGAGAGGAAGAGGAAACAAGCGGTAAATTGGATGCCCGTAAGTGGGCCACAGCCAACAGTCGTGTGTGTGTGTGTGTCTGCCTATGTGTGTGTGTGTGTGTGTCCATAAACCGGGCGCTGCCAAGAGGAGCTTAATGCCCAGAAATCATCTGCTTCTACACAGACACACTGGCAGAGAGGGAGGGAGTACAGCAAGGCCAATCCCTGCACTGTCACTTGTCTGTTAGATAAATGTAAACGTCTATCTCCCTCCCTCTCTTTCTCTACTTCCCTCTTTCTCTCTACCTCTCCCTCTCTCTACCTCCCTCTCTTTCTCTACTTCCCTCTCTCTCTCTACCTCTCTCTCTCTCTCTACCTCCCTCTCTTTCTCTACTTCCCTCTCTCTCTCTACCTCTCCCTCTCTCTACCTCCCTCTCTTTCTCTACTTCCCTCTCTCTCTCTACCTCTCTCTCTCTCTCTCTCTCTCTCTACCTCCCTCTCTTTCTCTACTTCCCTCTCTCTCTCTTCCTCTGTTTCTCTCTCTCTCTCATTGTGTTCTGTCCATCACGCTTAGGGTGAGATTAGCAGCTACACTCATTCAGCCACTCAGCTCTCTTTGAATAATAAACTTCCTATCTCTCATTCTTCTCCTCTCTCCTCTCCTACCCATGCTAGATTATTGAGACATAATTTATAGATTGCCAGGTAAGGGTGCTCTCGAGCGGCTAGATGGTTAAATCAAATCAAATTTTATTGGTAACATACACATGTTTAGCAAATGTTAATGCGAGTGTAGTGAAATGCTTGTGCTTCTAGTTCCGACCGTGCAGTAAAATCTAACAAGTAATCTAACAATTTCACAACAACTACCTTAAACACACAAGTGTAAAGGAATGAATAAGAATATGTACCTATAAATATATGGATGAGAGATGGCCGAACGGTATAGGCAAGATGCAGTAGATGGTATAGAGTACAGTATATACATATAAGATGAGTAATGTAGGGTATGTAAACATTATATAAAGTGGCATAGTTTAAAGTGACTAGTGATACATTTATTACATCCAATTTTAAATTATTAAGTGGCTAGAGATTTGTCGTCAGTATGTTGCCAGCAGCCACTCAATGTTACTGGTGGCTGTTTAACATTCTGATGGCCTTGAGATAGAAGCTGTTTTTCAGTCTCTCGGTCCCTGCTTTGATGCACCTGTACTGACCTCGCCTTCTGGATGATAGCGGGGTGAACAGGCAGTGGCTCGGTGGTTGTTGTACCATTCGGGTGGTCTTTACCATTCGGCAATCAGATTTCCCACCAATGCTCCTTATAGGACACGTCACTGCACTCTATACTCCTCTGTAAACTGGTCATATCTGTATACCCGTCGCAAGACCCACTGGTTGATGCTAATTTATAAAACCATCTTAGGCCTCACTCCCCCCTATCTGAGATACCTACTGCAGCTCTCATCCTCCACATACAACATCCGTTCTGCCAGACACATTCTGTTAAAGGTCCCCAAAGCACACACATCCCTGGGTCGCTCCTCTTTTCAGTTTGATGCAGCTAGTGACTGGAACGAGCTGCAACAAACACTGAAACTGGAAACTCATTCAAAGACTCAATCATGGACACTCTTACTGCTTTGCGTGATGTATTGTTGTCTCTTCCCCTTTGTGCTGTTGTCTGTGCCCAATAATGTTTGTACCATGTTTTGTGCTGCCACCATGTTGTGCTGCTGCCATGTTGTTGCCACCATGCAATGTTGTCATGTGTTGCTGCCATGTTGTGTTGTTGTCTTAGGTCTCTCTTTATGTAGATTTGTGTTGTCTCCCTTGTCATGGTGTGTGTTTTGTCCTTTTAATCCCAACAATCTCACAGCGACACGTTTAGTTATTGTACCTACCAGCTGTAACACCTGTCCTGAGAACACCAGAATCCAGACGACTGTAGAATACTGTTAAATACTTCTGAATACTGCAGAATACCACACGACTGCTACACTGCTGTACCGAGCACAGAGATGAAAAGAAAAGGAGAGAAAGAGAGGAGAGAAGGAATGCTGAGACAGGAGGTTAAAGGTCGTTCGAGGAGAGAGGGAGCAAAGTGCGAGAGACTGGAGAGAAAAGGAAGGAAGGGCGACAGATCAGGCAAGATAAGAAAGAAAGAGAGATGAAAGATCGGATGATCAGAGAGAGAGAAGTAAAGTTCAGGACTGGGCGGGTTAATGAAAGCACAGAGAAAAGCAGACACCACACAGCCCAGGGAGAAAGGAGGAGAAAGGAGGAGAAAGGAGGAGAGGAGAGAGGGAGGAGACTGTCTGGGACAGTTAGTTGGCACCTTATATGACCCGCCAGGAATCAAACCCGTGTGGTTTGTGTGTCTTCAGACTGTGTTAGCCCGCTGAACTGAAGCCTGATTGTCAGCTGTAATATATGACGTGGGACTTCAGACATGGTAGCAGCAACGCTGCAAACGGCACATTCACGTTGTGTCAGTGTCAACAAACTAACTATAGTACCATCACTATTCTGAAGACATAAATAGCCTGCCTCATATCTCATTCACCCAAAAGACGCACACACAAACACACGCGCGCACACACACACACACACAAACACACACACACCTCACTTCTCGTTCACCCAGTCTATTTCTAGATATGGGGCTGTAGATATCAAAGCTGTGTATTCTCTACAGGGAATTCTTCTTCTCATGTTTGAAGGGGAAACAGAGACAAAAAACAGGTTCTCTTGTATAAGTGTGTTGCTCCCTTGTGCCTTGTTAATCTGTTACAATGTAAATTGGACCAGTTCACCCATGTCTTTTTCCTTCATCACACAGCCAGAAAACAGAAGCCTCTCTGTCAGACGTGTGACTGAGAGAAGCCAGCAGGCCAGCCTCAACAGGTGAGTGATGTGCCGCGTCTCTGGACGGAGCACAGGGACCCTCCTCAGTCTAAATAGAGTGGGAACCAGTGGAGCAGAATACTGGGGGTAAAGGCTACAGTTCATCACTGCCATCCTGTCACACACGCTCACATACTACTGTCACATAGATGGAGAAGACAGGAGAGGGGAGGGCTGCTGTATCAGGGTGAGGTAGGTCATAAACAGCAGTGCGTCTCAATAACACTATCTAATCTAATGTCCAAAGCAGCCAGTGGCCAGCACAGAGAGAATTTACTCTGAGACATAGTCAGTCTGTCGTCACCCTACTTTTTCTCCTCACTGGGGTTTCAAAATTCGGGTAACTTTCCCCAAATCGCCAGTAATCCTGGTTGGAGGATTCTGGATTTCCTGCCTGTTCCAGGAATTTCTGGAAATCTTGGGAATGCTGGCAAAGATACTAGAATTTTGCAACCCTACTCCTCACCATCTCTCTCTCTCTCTCTTTCGCTCTCCCATTTTCATACTCATAGGTGCAGCACCTACACAGCACATACACACAAGTGTAGAAGCGTTGACACAGCACCTCAAGGTTCAAGGTAACAAGTATTTCAGCTTGTCATAAAACAGCGAAGTGACTGACTCATCCCTGCTATCTTGTATGTGACGCACGAGCTGAACAGGAGATATACACAGTTGGGTAGACAGACAGACAGACAGACAGACAGACAGACAGACAGACAGACAGACAGACAGACAGACAGACAGACATGCCATGACATGAGTCACTATTGGTCGTTTGGGCTCAAGACATTTTTGCATATTTCAAGTTGAAAGTCTTGTACAAACACACGAACAAACACACACATACATCACACACATCAGGTACGCAGCGTGAATGATGAGAACATTCCCATCCTGAATGGTTCTACACTCTCTCCTCTACAGTGTTTGAGCGCCCTGTCCTCAGGGAGGACTGTCACACGTGTGTGTGCGCACGTGCGTGAGTGTGTGTGTGTGCGCGTGCATGAGTGAGGTAGGTAGGTAATGATGGTGTGCTAAGCCGAGTCCCACCTTGCCAGAGAAAAGCCCCACTAAGCCATCGCTCATGCTACCACTGCTAATGATACTCACACATACTACAGATGGAGGGAGAGACGGAGAAACGCAGCCAGCATGAAGAGGGGAGTAAATGTGGCGTCACTGACAGAGGTGGAGGGAAGGAGTGTGTCTGTGTGATTGGAATGGGCAATCAGACCCCCACACTATATAGTCACTAGTCACTTCCTCCAAAGAGGAAGCTTGCTGATTCCTGGTTTAAAAAGGTTGAGAAACACTTCTCTCCTTCCTCCTCCCCTTTACTCCCTCTCTCCAAGTCTCCCACACAGAGGTGAAAGAGGGAAACTGTGGTGAGCATTCTATCTCTCCCTTCCTCCATCTCTCTCTCTCTCTCTCTCCCTCTCTCTCTCCTACCATCTGTACAGTAACAGGCGTGTTACCTGTAGCATTGCCTGCAGCAACACAGTCTCTAGGGACCAGCTCTCTATTCTCTCTACCTCTAATATCTCCTTCTCTCTCTCTCCTCTCTCTCCCTCAATCGCTTTCTCTCTGCTGGTGGGACTTGAGGAGCGGCGGTGTGATGAATTGGGATATTGGAGTCGGGCTGTGTGTGTATGTGTGTGTTTGCCAGCCGTGCTGTAACATTCTGGAGTTTTAGTAATTAGTCCCACCTGAGTGTCTCGTGTGTGTGTGTGTGTATGTGTGTCTCGTGTGTGTGTGTATGTAGTCTGCTCATCTCGTAAGTCTCGCAGGTGAGTAATTAAACGCACCAAAACACCTGGATCTGATTACTCTCCCTCGTTCTTCCTCCTATCCGTCCTCACCGTCCTCATCACTCCCTGCTGTCATCTTAGTTAGAGCCACACCCACGAGATCTCTCTGGTCCAATCACAACACAGACACCGGATGGCTCCTCTACCACCGGTAATGTACTATAGGCAGGGTTGGATAGGTTCATTTCTAAATGTAATCCGTTACAGTTAATAGTTATCTGTCCAAAATTGTAATCAGTAACGTAACTTTTGGATTACCCAAACTCAGTAACGTAATCTGATTACATTCAGTTACTTTTAGATTACTTTCTCCTTAAGAGGCATTAGAAGAAGACAAAAATGTATGTTACCAATTGAATGACATCTACTGCATTTGTCACTGGCTGTCCACTGGTTTCAAAAACAATGAAAGATAGGCAGCTTAAACTTCTTGAATTCAACCATTATTGGGTTCAAATACACATTCAGATTTGTGAACAGCCATCCACAACAACCACAATCCGTAAGGCGCAAATAGCTAAATGAGAGAGAAGCAGTGTGATTCACATCGATGTGCTATGTAGATATCAATAATAAGGGATATCCGTATCGCCGTAGACTACACCATCGGTGTCATCCTTACCTCCAAGCGTTTATTCAAGTTGGATAGTCTTTGGGTGCTGACAGCAGTCACACCATTGGAAGACATAGCTTGGACTGTAGTGTACAAAAGCCTATTCCTGCTCTTTTCCCGCGATCCATCAAACACATTTGGTGTGTCATCATAGTGGTCTCTGACTTGTTGTCAGACTCGCTCAGATGGAACAAACTTAAATGTGCTCCTTTTTTCAATGCTAATTTGAATGTCATTATGAAAACAGAGAAGTGTCAAATATTTATTTTCGCAAACATCCTTTCTGAATTTAAAAGCAATCCTCGAAGTAATCATGTAGTTTTTCAAAGGTATCTGTAAATCGATTATAATACTTTAGCTGGTAATGTAACGGATTACAGTTAAAACATTTTGGTAATCCCTTACATGTAACGGATTACAGTTAAAACATTTTGGTAATCCCTTACATGTAACGGATTACAGTTCAAAAAAATTGGTAATCCCTTACATGTAACGGATTACAGTTAAAACATTTTGGTAATCCCTTACATGTAACGGATTACAGTTAAAACATTTTGGTAATCCCTTACATGTAACGGATTACAGTTAAAACATTTTGGTAATCCCTTACATGTAACGGATTACAGTTAAAACATTTTGGTAATCCCTTACATGTAACGGATTACAGTTAAAACATTTTGGTAATCCCTTACATGTAACGGATTACAGTTAAAACATTTTGGTAATCCCTTACATGTAACGGATTACAGTTAAAACATTTTGGTAATCCCTTACATGTAACGGATTACAGTTAAAAAATTTTGGTAATCGCTTACATGTAACGGATTACATTTAACCCTGACTATAGGTAATATTCAATCAATGAGACTCAAGAGTCAAGGCTGTATGTGCGTGTGCCTGTGTGTGAGTGTGTGTGTATGCATGCATGAGTGGGTGCCTATGTGAATATGTGTGTGGGTAAATCAGTCAGGGTGAGCACTGAAAGGGTGATTTAAGACACAGTCAGAGTTTTGCAGGTCCATTGAGATGTTACCAGTTAATACTGACTCTAACCTTAACCTCCTCCTCCTCTCCTTTTCTGTCCTCTATCCCTCCTCTCCTCTCCTCTCCTCTATCCCTCCTCTCCTCTCCTCTCCTCTCCTCTCCTCTCCTCTCCTCTCCTCTCCTCTCCTCTCCTCTCCTCTCCTCTCCTCTCCTTTCCTCTCCTCTCCTCTATCCCTCCTCTCCTCATCTCTCCTTTCCTCTCCACTCCTGTCTTATCCGTTTGTCTATGTGTGTGTACTGTATGCAGTCTAGAGGAAAGCCGTAGAGGAAAGAAGTTGTAGCAAAAACAGTCTGAGCTGTTTTATACACATCACGAGACACTACTGAGACTAGTGTTCCCTGTTTTGTAGAAGGAGGAGGAATGCTACAGACAGAGACCCCGGGCAGAGGAAAGGAGAGGAGGAGGAATGCTACAGACAGAGACCCCGGGCAGAGGAAAGGAGAGGAGGAGGAATGCTACAGGCAGAGACCCCGGGCAGAGGAAAGGAGAGGAGGAGGAATGCTACAGACAGAGACCCCGGGCAGAGGAAAGGAGAGGAGGAGGAATGCTACAGGCAGAGACCCCGGGCAGAGGAAAGGAGAGGAGGAGGAATGCTACAGACAGAGACCCCGGGCAGAGGAAAGGAGAGGAGGAGGAATGCTACAGACAGAGACCCCGGGCAGAGGAAAGGAGAGGAGGAGGAATGCTACAGACAGAGACCCCGGGCAGAGGAAAGGAGAGGAGGAGGAATGCTACAGACAGAGACCCCGGGCAGAGGAAAGGAGAGGAGGAGGAATGCTACAGACAGAGACACCAGGCAGAGGAAAGGAGAGGAGGAGGAATGCTACAGGCAGAGACCCCGGGCAGAGGAAAGGAGAGGAGGATGAATGCTACAGACAGAGACACCAGGCAGAGGAAAGGAGAGGAGGAGGAATGCTACAGACAGAGACCCCGGGCAGAGGAAAGGAGAGGAGGATGAATGCTACAGACAGAGACACCAGGCAGAGAAAAGGAGAGGAGGATGAATGGATGTGAGAGGAGGGGTGGGGTGGAAGAAGGGCTTGCAGGGAGGGAGGGAGGGATGGAGGGAGGAGTGGAGGGGACAGGCTAAAGAAAGGGAGATGCATTAGAGAGCAGGGTAAACGTTATATTAACTCTACATAATAAAGCATTAGAGAGCAGGGTAGACCTTTATATTAACTCCATATAATAAAGCATTAGAGAGCAGGGTAGACCTTTATATTAACTACATAATAAAGCATTAGAGAAAAGGGTAGAACTTTATATTAACTCCATATAATAAAACATTATTGAGCAGGGCAGAACTTTATATTAACTCCACCTAATAAAGCATTAGAGAGCAGGGTAGAACTTTATATTAACTCTACATAATAAAGCATTAGAGAGCAGGGTAGAAATATATATTAACTCCATGTAATAAAGCATTAGAGAGCAGGGTAGACCTTTATATTAACTCCACCTAATAAAGCATTAGAGAGCAGGGTAGAACTTTATATTAACTCTACATAATAAAGCATTAGAGAGCAGGGTAGAAATGTATATTAACTCCATGTAATAAAGCATTAGAGAGCAGGGTAGACCTTTATATTAACTCTACATAATAAAGCATTAGAGAGCAGGGTAGACCTTTATATTATCTCTGCCTAATAAAGCATTAGAGAGCAGGGTAGACCTTTATATTAACTCCATGTAATAAAGCATTAGAGAGCAGGGTAGAACTTTATATTAACTCCACATAATAAAACATTAGAGACCCGGGTAGACCTTTATATTAACTCCATATAATAAAACATTAGAGAGCAGGGTAGACCTTTATATTGACTCCATGTAATAAAACATTAGAGAGCAGGGTAGACCTTTATATTAACTCCACATAATAAAACATTAGAGAGCAGGGTAGTCCTTTATTTAAACTCCATGTAATAAACCATTAGAGAGCAGGGTAGACCTTTATATTAACTCTACATAATAAAGCATTAGAGAGCAGGGTAGACCTTTATATTAACTCCACATAATAAAACATTAGAGAGCAGGGTAGACCTTTATATTAACTCCACCTAATAAAACATTAGAGAGCAGGGTAGACCTTTATATTAACTCCACATAATAAAACATTAGAGAGCAGGGTAGTCCTTTATTTAAACTCCATGTAATAAACCATTAGAGAGCAGGGTAGACCTTTATATTAACTCCACATAATAAAACATTAGAGAGCATGGTAGAACTTTATATTAACTCCACATAATACAACATTAGAGAGCAGGGTAGACCTTTATATTAACTCCACCTAATAAAGCATTTATAGTGGATAAGTAAATAGTTGATTCATAATTTATGAATCATTACTACCACATCTGTAAATGTTAGTAACTTATTTATTCACACATTTATCAAAATAAAAAAACGTTTAAACTATTGAATCATGATTTATAAGAAAATGCATGAGATTGAATATACTGTAGGTCCTTATTAATCATTTACTAACCATAAATTAAAGGGATACCGCGGTATTCCGAGATTCAGGTCATTTTTCGACAGTCAGGTGAACTCTTGGTAGCATTCTTATGCCTCTGAATGCTGTTTGTAGATGATTGAAGATGGCATATATCGTTAGCTGGAAATCTCCCGGTACAGTAGCCAGATCTCTCTATTTCTCTCTCACACACGCACACACACTAACACACACACACGCACACACAGCTTTAAAAGTAAATATGTGTGACTATAGTCAAAAATAACTGGCTCTATGGATACAAAGAGCTTTTAAACATGTCCAAAAACGAAAACACTGTAACCATCTGTATAACTTTACACACATAGGCCTGCACACTCTCCCTCCCACACCTTCTCTCTCTCACTGGGCGAGTTCGTTTGCATGGCCTGGTGCCACAGGTGGGCGGAGTATGCATATTTTAAGGGAACCGGGCCATTAATGAACTCGCCCACTTACTCCCGCTCTCATGCATATCCTCTCTCACACACCCACTCTTGCATATCCAGCTTACCTTTAAGGCATCTCTTTGAGTAGCTTACTCCTTTTCAATTATTCCTGTGCCATCCAAATGTAGAAAATAGCGGCTCGTGAGTAGTTAAAACGGTCCGCTACTTGCGCACGAACAGAAATAAAAAAACACAGCTCCAGTAATATTGGGTATAACTTTGACAGGATTTTGGCTAGAAGCACACGGTCTTCAGCGATGTAAAGAAGTTTCATGTAAAGCAGCAAGCAATGACTGTACCTGTGTTCCGTGTTGTGTTTAAAAGGCTCCATGCGAAAACTTGCGCTTAAAAGGTTCCGCATTATCGCATTATTAACACGGTAAACTTGCACAGCCTTAGTTTTGAGTTACGTGTAATTTCTTGAGTGACTCAAAATAAGGATGACATGCCTTTGGTGGACATTCCAGCAGTACCTGATGCTCCTTATTAACACTAGAACCGCTAAAGCAATCATTTGAACGCTCATGAATTTAAAACAAATGTTGCTTTGCCATTTTTACAGTAATTTTTTTGAATAGTTTTCCACATTGCCCCTCCTTCTCCGGACAGTTGAAGATGCCGTTGATAATCACCTCTATAATTGCATCGAAACTGAACCTAAACGATTCCGAAACTAATTTCACACATATAACAACAGATTAAATAAATGAAGTAAAGCATGATGGGGGAGAATGGGTGAATTGATGAGCCGGGGAAGCGAACGATGCATAATTATGTCATCACTAACTGTGAATGAAGAACAGGGCGGGCCATTCTATTGCATTGATCTATTCTAATTATAATCTCAAAATGAGATGTACAGTAATTTATATCAGTCCACCGAATCGAAATAGTCTTATCAATCTAATCTGGCCTACTTGGAGTACACAGTGAGATTGTGCGTAATTTACAATGGCAAGAAGACCAAGATAAATGCTGCACATGCTGCATTAGCGTTTCTACAAAATCGGAAAGAAAATGACTCAAATGGTGTGGAATTTTTTTTATCAAGAAATCTATGATTATTCTACTGATTCTGAACCTCAGCTTGAACTGAAACCTGCGAGCCCGAAGTGCAAAAAAGGCAGAACGGTGCGCACTGAGCAGGAGCCCGCGTCACCATCAAATGAATCTGTGAGACAGGAGAGAGGAAGGGAGGACACCGTTTGGACAGAACAAGCCGGTGATAATGCTGGGGAAGATTTTCAGCACAAAATGTCACCCCTGAGAGAGCATCTCAATCAAAAAACGACGACATCAGCAATGCACTCACCAGCTTTTGTTGTTTATGTAACATGGATTTCAGAGGAGGCTGGTGGTAGGAGCTATATGAGGACAGGCTCATTGTAATCACTGGAAAGGAATTATTGGAATGGTGTCAAACATGTGGTTTCCATATGTTTTTATGTGTTTGATTCCGTTCCATTTATACAGTTCCAGCCATTACAATGAGCCCATCCTCCTATAGCTCCTCCCACCAGCCTCCTCTGATGTACATGCTCCAACTGATGCAATCGGGGAAGATATACACGAGCTGACAATAAATTGAACATTTTTGACTGCTGTCATATCAACACTTATATTCATTATAATAACATTATACTGCTTTTTCACAATTTATCAAGCACGCTTGGAGCTTATAAAGATGTTTTCATCATATGACCATGCCTCTTGGTGGTTGGGGTACTCTTTTTTAGTCATTAAAGAAAGAAGATGTTACCACGTTCTAACACATATGTTTCTGTTTCAAAGTTGTAACAACTGCACTCAACTAAAATTGATTAAATACTTGAATGTGTTTTTAGTTTTTACATATATCCTTCAGAAACATAAACAAATGAAAATGCTATTGTGTTATTTGAAGAAAAATAAAGTTGTTATATTGTTACCCAAGACCTTCACAAACACAACCAAATTATTATTTTTGTGAAAGCATATATGAAATTGATTAATTACACTTTTAGAATGTTGCAGTCAGAATGACTGTCCCTCGAGGCCCAGCAGGGATACATTGGGATTTTCAAGGGATACTTTGGGATTTTGGCAATGAAGCCCTTTATCTACTTCCCAAGAGTCAGATTAATTTATCTCATGGATACCATTTTTATGTCTCTGCACCCAGTGTGAAGGAAGTTGCTAACTAGCATTAGCGCAATTGCTAACTATCGCAAGCACAGCTAGCAGCATGCTAGTAACAGCTAGCATGCTGGTTAGCATTGACTCGCCAAACTACCTCTAACGGCCTTCATAATGAAAGCAGAGACATAAAAATGGCATCCATGAGTTGCCAAAATCCCGAAGTATCCCTTTAAGGTCTCAAAATGGCCCCTAGAACATATCAACAGTTAAACAATAAGCACACAACACAGAGGATGTACGTTGCCCAATCCTGGAAAATCCAAATAATCTGTGACAAAAACCCAAACACCGGAAATACTGCTGCTTCCAAATACAAAACAGCCAACAGGGAGGAGGTGAGGGCCCTGGCGGAGTGGTGCCTGAAAAATAACCTCTCCCTCAACGTCAACAAAACAAAGGAGTTGACCGTGGACTTCAGGAGACAGCGGATGGAGCACGCCCCCATCCACATCGACAGGGCTGAAGTGGAGAAGGTGAAAAGCTTCAAGTTCCTCGGCGTAAACATCACTGACAATCTGAAATGGTCCACCCATACAGAGAGTGTGGTGAAGAAGGCGCAACACCTCCTTGTCAACCTCAGGAGGCTGATGAAATTCATAAGCCTCTTACAAACTTTTACAGATGGACCATTGAGAGCATCCTGTCGGGCTGTATCAGCTCCTGGTGCGGCAACTGCACCGTCCGCAACTGCCGGGGTTCTCCAGAGGGTGGTGCAGTCTGCCTAAAGCATCACTGGGGGCACACTGCCTGCACCCAAGGACATTTACAGCACCTGGTGTCACAAGAAGGCCAAGAAGATCATCAAGGACCTCAGCCACCCGAGCCACTGCCTTTTCACCCTGCTACCATTCAGAAGGCGAGGTCAGTACAGGTGCATCAAAGCTGGGACCAAGAGACTGAAAACAGCTTCTATCTCAAAGCCATCAGACTGCTAAATAGTCACCACTAGCCGGCCCACATCCAGTACCCTGCCTTGAATTTTAAACTACTGTCACTAGACAGCTACCACCCGGTTACTCTACCATGCACCTTAGAGGCTGCTGCGCTATGTAGATAGTCATGGAACATTGGTCACTTTAAATAATGTTTACATACTGTTTTACCCACTTCATATGTACAGTATATACTGTATTATACCGAAGGCCTATTCTATTTAACTATTGCTGTACATATACTATTCTTCAGATATACTACATATTCTATCCATATACTGTCCATATTGTCTATACACACATATACAGTGGATTCGGAAAGTATTCAGACCCCTTGACTTTTTCCACATTTTGTTAAGTTACAGCATTATTCTAAAATGTATTAAATTGTTTTTCCGCATCATTCTAAACACAATACACCATAATGACAAAGCAAAAATAGGTTTTTAGAAATGCTTGCAAATGTATTGTTGAAGCGATTACAGCCTCGAGTCTTCTTGGGTATGACACTACAAGCTTGGCACACCTGTACTTGGAGAGTTTCTCCCATTCGTCTCTGCAGATCCTCTCAAGCTCTGTCAGGTTGGATGGGGAGCGTCGCTGCACAGCTATTTACAGGTCTCTCCAGAGATGTTAGATCGTGTTAAAGTCCAGGCTATGGCTGGGCCACTCAAGGGCATTCCGAAGCCACTCCTACGTTGTCTTGGCTGTGTGATTAGGGTCATTGTCCTGTTGGAAGATGAACCGCCCCAGTTTAAGGTCCTGAACGCCCTGGAGCAAGTTTTCATCAAGGATCTCTCTGTACTTTGCTACATTCATTTTCCCCTCGATCCTGACAAGTCTCCCAGTCCCTGTCGCTGAAAAACATTCCCACAGCATGATGCTGCCATCAACATGCTTCACCGTAGGGATGGTGCCAGGTTTCCTCCAGACGTGACACTTGACATTCAGGACAAAGAGTTCAATCTTGGTTTCATCAGACCAAAGAATCTTGTTTCTCATGGTCTGAGAGTCTATTAGGGGGGATTTTTTTTTAAAGTCCAGGCTATGGCTGGGCCACTCAAGGACATTCCGAAGCCACTCCTACGTTGTCTTGGCTGCGTGATTTGGGTCAGTCCCTGTTGCAGGTTTCCTCCAGACGTGACACTTGACATTCAGGACAAAGAGTTCAATCTTGGTTTCATCAGACCAAAGAATCTTGTTTCTCATGGTCTGAGAGTCCATTAGGGGGAATTTGGGCAAACTCCAAGCAGGCTGTCATGTGCCTTTTACTGAGGAGTGGCTTCCATCTGGCCACTCTACCATAAAGGCCAGATTGTTGGAGTGCTGCAGAGATGGTTGTCCTTCTGGAAGGTTCTCCCATCTCCACAGAGGAACTCTAGAGCTCTGTCAGAGTGACCATCGGGTTCTAAGTCACCTCCCTTACCAAGGCCCTTCTCCCCTGATTGCTCAGTTTGGCAGGGCGGCCAGTTCTAGGGAGAGTCTTGGAGGTTCCAAACTTCTTCCATTTAAGAATGATGGAGGCCACTCTGTTCTTGGGGACCTTCAATACTGAAGAAATGTTTTGGTACCCAGACCTGTGCCTCGACACAATCCTGTCTCTACAGACAATTTCGTCGACCTCATGGCTTGGTTTCTGCTCTGACATGCACTGCCAACTGTGGGACCTTATATAGACAGGTGTGCCTTTCCAAATCATGTCCAATCAATTGAATTTCCCACAGGTGGACTCAAATCAAGTTGTAGAAACATCTCAAGGATGATCAATGGAAACAGGATGCACCTGAGCTCAATTTCGAGTCTCATAGCAAAGGGTCTGAATACTTATGTTAGTAAGGTATTCCTGCTTTTATTCTTTTATTTCTGCTTTTTATTTGTTTATATTCTTATATTGGCAAAAAAAAATCACTGTATTTACAGTGCCTTGCGAAAGTATTCGGCCCCATTGAACTTTGCGACCTTTTGCCACATTTCAGGCTTCAAACATAAAGATATAAAACTGTATTTTTTTGTGAAGAATCAACAACAAGTGGGACACAATCATGAAGTGAAACGACATTTATTGGATACTTCAAACTTTTTTAACAAATCAAAAACGGAAGAATTGGGCGTGCAAAATTATTCAGCCCCTTTACTTTAAGTGCAGCAAACTCTCTCCAGAAGTTCAGTGAGGATCTCTGAATGATCCAATGTTGACCTAAATGACTAATGATGATAAATACAATCCACCTGTGTGTAATCAAGTCTCCGTATAAATGTACCTGCACTGTGATAGTCTCAGAGGTCCGTTAAAAGCGCAGAGAGCATCATGAAGAACAAGGAACACACCAGGCAGGTCCGAGATACTGCTGTGAAGAAGTTTAAAGCCGGATTTGGATACAAAACGATTTCCCAAGCTTTAAACATCCCAAGGAGCACTGTGCAAGCGATAATATTGAAATGGAAGGAGTATCAGACCACTGCAAATCTACCAAGACCTGGCCGTCCCTCTAAACTTTCAGCTCATACAAGGAGAAGACTGATCAGAGATGCAGCCAAGAGGCCCATGATCACTCTGGATGAACTGCAGAGACCTACAGCTGAGGTGGGAGACTCTGTCCATAGGACAACAATCAGTCGTATATTGCACAAATCTGGCCTTTATGGAAGAGTGGCAAGAAGAAAGCCATTTCTTAAAGATATCCATAAAAAGTGTCGTTTAAAGTTTGCCACAAGCCACCTGGGAGACACACCAAACATGTGGAAGAAGGTGCTCTGGTCAGATGAAACCAAAATTGAACTTTTTGGCAACAATGCAAAACGTTATGTTTGGCGTAAAAGCAACACAGCTCATCACCCTGAACACACCATCTCCACTGTCAAACATGGTGGTGGCAGCATCATGGTTTGGGCCTGCTTTTCTTCAGCAGGGACAGGGAAGATGGTTAAAATTGATGGGAAGATGGATGGAGCCAAATACAGGACCATTCTGGAAGAAAACCTGATGGAGTCTGCAAAAGACCTGAGACTGGGACGGAGATTTGTCTTCCAACAAGACAATGATCCAAAACATAAAGCAAAATCTACAATGGAATGGTTCAAAAATAAACATATCCAGGTGTTAGAATGGCCAAGTCAAAGTCCAGACCTGAATCCAATCAAGAATCTGTGGAAAGAACTGAAAACTGCTGTTCACAAATGCTCTCCATCCAACCTCACTGAGCTCGAGCTGTTTTGCAAGGAGGAATGGGAAAAAATTTCTCTCGATGTGCAAAACTGATAGAGACATACCCCAAGCGACTTACAGCTGTAATCGCAGCAAAAGGTGGCGCTACAAAGTATTAACTTAAGGGGGCTGAATAATTTTGCACGCCCAATTTTTCAGTTTTTGATTTGTTAAAAAAGTTTGAAATATCCAATAAATGTCGTTCCACTTCATGATTGTGTCCCACTTGTTGTTGATTCTTCACAAAAAAAATACAGTTTTATATCTTTATGTTTGAAGCCTGAAATGTGGCAAAAGGTCAATGGGGCCGAATACTTTCGCAAGGCACTGTATAAAAGTGTGGACACACCTACTCATTCCAGGGCTTTTCTTTATTTTGACTATTTCCTACATTGAAGAATAATAGTGAAGACATCAAAACTATGCAATAACACATATGGAATCATGAGGTAACCAAAAAACTGTTAAACAAATCAAAATCTATTTTATATTTGACATTCTTCAAAGTAGCCACCCTCTACGCTGATGACAGCTTTGCACGCTCTTGGCATTCTGTCAACCAGAGAGAGAGAGGAGAGAGAGATAGAAAGAGAGAAATAAAGAGAGAGGAGAGAGAGTGAGAAAAGAAAGAGAGAATCCTCTAGGGATATGTTCATTCCTTTGGCCCAGCCAGCAAGCTCTCTCTTTCTTTCTTTAATAATTATTTCACCCCCCCCCCCCCCAATCTGCCAGCAGAAGCTATCCTCTGGGACGTGTAACAAAACCCGCCTCTCCAGTCCCCTCTGCCCCCCCTTTCCCCCTCCCCTCAGACGAATACATTATCTTTTGTGTTCCTGAATAAAGAGAAAATGCCAAAACAACAGCCACCTCTCTCCTCTCTCCTCTCTGCACAGCAGGACAAAGACTGAATAAAAACAGGAATTAAAATGTCATTTATGTACCTTTGTTTTACACTTCCTTCCAACGCAATTTAATGTCATACAGAGCATTTAATACCTCTGGGATCTACCAGGGCACAGCGCAGGATCTGTGTGTATGTGTGTATCTGTGTGTGCGCGCGCATGTGTCTCTCTGTGTGTGTGTGAGTATGTGTGTGTGTGTGTGTGTGTGTGTGTGTGGTACTGTCATGGGCAGGAGGTGGGGTACTTAGGGTTAAATGAGGATGTAGGAAAATTAGAGTTAATTAAAGTGTTATAATGTGCTGTGACTCCTGTACACTAGGTCTCAGAGAGAGGGAGGAGGAGGAGAAGAGGGAGGAGGAGGAGGAGGAGGAAGAGGAGGAGGAGGAAGAGAGGGGGGGTGAGAGGGAGAGGAGGGGGAGGATAAAGAAGGGGAAGAAGATGGGGAGGTGGTGGGAAAAGGAGGGAAAAGACAGGGACAGTGTATTCCAGCTCTCTCCCTCTGTAAAGTGGGGTGTAGTAGGCTAAATGTAAAATGAAGTAAAATGGCAACTGGTGTGACTGAGGGAGTGAATCTCCACTTCAAACGAGAGCCTCCCTGAAGCATCCCTATGGGCAGAGAGAGAGCAGAGAGAGAAAGAGGGAGAATGGGTGAGAGAGAGAGGATAGAGAAAAAGAGAGATTGTTAGTGTGTGGTGTGAATAAACTGTGAACCTTACAAAGAAGGCATCCATGCTTGAACTACTACTATTTCCCTTCTCTCTTTCCCTTGCGCTCTCTCTCCCTACATTTTAGTCATTAGAATATTAAATCTATCTCTATCCCGCTCTTTCTTTTTCAATTCAAATGACAAGTTACATTGCATCAGACAGCAGGGTACATTAACAATTTAATTTGAATTGCAGTTTCTCTGATTCAATTTGGCATCCTGTCCCTGTTCAACTCAGCTCAACTCAGAGGAAGGGTGTCTGGCAACCTCTACTCGGAGTGGAGGGGGGCATACAGTCATCCAATTTCCAAACACTCACAAATACAATATGACCCCTTTTAGGGTGACCCTAGGGTGACAACAAATACGGTCTAATTGATTTCAATTGGTCTTTCTCCATTCTGATTGTTTTATACTGTTCAATTCTACTTCAACCAAATATAATTCTCTGCATTTACATTAATTTCTGCATTTCCTGCACTCGTTTGAGATCATTTCCACACTGTCACGGAGGGCTCCATGATATGGGCAATAAAACAAGGCCTTATTTTTAACCACATGTTGGAATTGCGATTTGACTGGCGATTTAGATCAAAACACTTGAACTGTTGGAATCATGTAAATATAATATTTATTCTAATTCTATAGTTAGAATATAAATAATAATGGGCACAGTGTTGTTTGACATGACAGTGAATGAAAACGCCAGGGAAGAGTTATTGTGACAGGGTAGGAACACAAAGCGATAGTCAGTGTTTCCAAGGGGACACTATAATCTTTGGCTACATTAAATGTTTCTTCATGTAGCCAACATATTAATGCTTCTCCTATTCCTTTTGGATTTAGAAGATACTGTTGCACAAACATGTTGATTTAGGCATACACCAGCGCTGGTATCAGACTGTATTAGCTAGCTACGTTTGCTCTGACTCAGCACACTTATTAGCTAGCTAGCCAGGTAACTAGCGATTAGCATTAGCAGCTAACCCGATTTAGCTGAAACTTGCTAAGAAAAGACTACCTGTTTGCATATATAAGAAACACAAACTAATTGTGTAATTATAGAACGCTTGTGGATTCATATTAAGAAACAACATCGTTGTCATCAACATTGTTACATGTGCTGCATTGATCATGCAGACTGAATGCAAGTGTCTCGTGGTCAAGCAACAACAAATGCGCTTCTTGAGTGACAGGGGGCGGGGCTTGGTCTGTGAGGAAAGTGGCATGGAGAGAGCAGTGAGTGATGACTCAAGTAGCAGTGTAAACAATAAAAAGGGATGTTACACACGGTATATCACATTTAACAAACCAAACATTGAAATACCTTAATAGCAGATAAAGTAAAAAAACAGTCCGTGCATCAATAACATAACATACGCCCAGCCTAAAAGACACCCAAACTTCAGCATAGCAAAAAAATCTATAATACGATTGGATTCCACGCAGACAATCGAACAACAAAGAACATTATTTAGTAAAGTGTAGTTTTAGACAATCCTTAATTCTTTGAAATTATATGTGCATGAAATATGATAGCCATTGCACACACACACCCTCAGAGTAATTGCGGCTAAGAGCATGAATTTGCAAATTGCAGGAGAGTAGGCTGAGGCTCAGCTCAATAGTCCCTGCACAGTGTGTATATGTGTGTGTTAAAGAGTTAGGGAAGTCCAGTGATATTGTCCAGTGGTGTCCATTTGGCTTGGCGAGTTTGAGGAATGGAGGTAGATGGAGAGAGAGGGATGGAGAGGAAGGGATGGAGAGGTTGAGAGAGAGAGGGATGAAGAGGAAGGGATGGAGAGGCTGGGAGAGAGGGATATAGAGGAGAGGGATAGAGATGCTGGGAGAGAGGGATGGAGAGAGAGGGATAAAAAGGCAGGGATGGAGAGAGAGTGATGTGCAACAGACAGATTATGAGTATTTAATCTGATTATAGATTAGAATATAGTGAGATTAGTGGACTCTGGATATCCAGCTCTAATACCTGTTCTCTCTACCCCCCTGCTCAAATCCCTGCCACTGTCACACCCTGATATGTTTCACCTGTCCTCGTTATTGTCTCCACCCCCTCCAGGTGTCACTTATTTTCCCCAGTGGATTTACCCCTGTGTTTCCTGTCTCTCTGTGCCAGTTCGTCTTGTATGTCCAAACCTACCAGCGGTTTTCCCGCTTTCTTGCTTCACCTTTTCACCTTTTTCTAGTCCTCCCGGTTTTGACCCTTGCCTGTTCTGGACTCTGTACCCGCCAGCCTGACCATTCTGCCTGCCCTGACCTTGAGCCCACCTGCCACTCTGTACCTCCTGGACCTAATCTGGTTATGACCTTCTGCCTGTCCACGACCATTCTCTTTCCTATTCCCTTTGGATTTATTAAACATCTTAAACTCCAAACATCTGCCTCCTGTGTCTGCATTTGGGTCTCACCTAGTGTCATGATAGTACGAACTGGAAATGACACACCCAGCAGACTTGGACCAGCTCCGCCAGACTGTCTCCCTGCAGGGAGCCACAATGAGGAGACATCAGGAGTTGCTACAGGTCCTTTTGGAAGGGCTCAGCTCCTTGCCGGAACACTACGACCATGGGTTAAAGGGTATTATGGAGCAAATCAGGGAGTTAGCTCAGACTGTCTGCTACCTCTGAAAAACCCAATCACCCAGAATTTTTTCCCCTCTATCTGTGGTGACTTTGTACAGCCTATCCCGACTCCCCGTGAACCCCACTTACCTCCCCCAGAGCGATATTCGGGGAATCCTGGTACCTGCCTGTTTTCTTTCTCAGTGCTGGCTTATTTTTGAGCTACAGCCATCTTCGTTTTCTTCAGACCGATCGACTATAGCATGAATAATTACGTAAATATTGGGAAGGGCGCTATCCTGGGCTATGGCAGTTTGGGAACAACAATCTGCCATTTGCGGTCATTTGGAAGAATTCATGGCAGTGGTGAGAAGTTTTTGAGTCTCCGGTATCTGGAGATACTCTTCAAATCAAACTCTTCAAATCAAATGTATTTGTCACATACACATGGTTAGCAGATGTTAATGCGAGTGTAGCGAATTGCTTGTGCTTCTAGTTCCGTCAATACCTTCCTGCACGGATTATCTGAGGAGGTTAAGGATGAGCTAGCTCCTTGGGAACTGCCAGTGGACCTCGACTCCCTTATCGCTTTAACCATTCAAATTGATGGATGCCTAAGGGAACGCAAGAGTGAGAGGAGGTCTGGTCTTGGGCACACTGGTGCACCCGATATGGTGCATTCACCTCCTATGGAATCCGGAAGTTTCCGAAGGCAGCTCTTCCGAGAGGAGTCGAAGCCACCCAAGCTCTTTCTTGAATCTACGATGGATGAGTTGGATACTCCTGAGCCTATGCAGTTGGGAAGAACTAGGCTATCAGTTTGAGAGCACTCACGGAGGATGAACCATAACTGCTGTCTGTACTGTGGAGGGGCAGGACATTTTATGCCCTATTAGGAAACCCTTGTCTTTAGTCGTACCAGCACTATGGTGAGTCAGACTGGGAGTTCCCTAATTCCCATCACCCGCCCACCCCTTTTTGTTCTTGTGCTGTGGGGAAACCAATCTAAGTCTCTCCAAGTGCTCATTGACTCTGGGGCTGATGAAAATCTTATGGATGCCACGATAGCTTCGGAGCTTGGTGTTCCCACTCAGCCTCTCTCTGCCCATGGATGCTAGGGCACTGGACCGCCGTTCTATATTGGAAGTCACCAATTGTACTGTGCCCGTTCAATTGCGGGTTTCTGTTAACCACAGTGAGGCAATACAGTTCCTCCTCATTACATCTCCCCATGTTCCGGTTGTGTTAGGATTTTTCTGGCTCCAAAAGCACAATCCTGTGATTGACTGGACCACAAGCTCCATCCTGGGTTCGAGCCCATTTTGCCATTCCCACTGCCTTCAAGCAGCACAGCCTTCCTCAAGTCACCTTCCTTGGGATGTTAGCAAGACTGTGGCTGTCTCTGCTATCCCCACAGAATACCATGACCTCCTGGAAGTGTTCAGCAAGGCACGTGCTACTCCCCTCCCCCGCACCGTCGTTATGATTGTGCCATTGATCTTCTCCCAGGCACTACACCTTGGGGTCAGAGATTGTATTCTCTGTCCGGACCAGACACCAAAGCTATGGAGGAGTACGTAGAGGGGTTTCTGGCCACTGGGGTCGTCCATCAGTCTGCATCTCCTGCCGGCGCAGGGTTTTTCTTTGTGGAGAAGGAGGACAAGACCCTGCATCCGTGCATTGACTACCGGGGACTTAATGACATTACTGTCAAGAATCGTTACCCCCTACCTCTCCTCTCCTCAGAGATTGAACCTCTCCACGGGGCCACCATATTCTCCAAGTTGGACCTTCACATGGTTCGGATACGTGAGGGGGGTGAGTGGAAGACAGCCTTCAACACAGCCAATGGACATTATGAGTACCAGGTCATGCTATTTGGACTCCCCAACGCCCCCGCTGTTTTCCAGGCTTTGGTCAATGATGTGCTTCGGGACATGCTAAACCGGTTTGTGTTCGTGTACCTTGACGACATCCTGTTTTTTTCCCCGATCTGCACAAGTACATGGTCTTCATGTCAGCCAGGTTCTTCAGCGCCTCCTGGAGAACCAACCGTCCATGAAAGCAGAGAAGTGTGAGTTCCACCTTTCTACTATCACCTTTCTGGGATATGTCATTGTTGAGGGCAATGTTCAGATGGATCCTGGAAAGGTGAAAACAGTGGTGGATTGGCCTCAACCAACGTCCAGGGTGCAGTTGCAACGGTTTCTTGGTTTTGCAAACTTTTACCGCCTTTTCTTTCGGCACTACAGCACCCTGGCAGCCCCCTCTCGGCATTCACCTCTCCCAAGATACCAGTCGACAAAGCCTTTGTGGACCTGAAGCATCGATTCACAACAGCACCCATCCTCATCCATCCGGACCCCTCGCGTCAATTTGTGGTGGAAGTGGATGCTTCAGATGTTGGAGTGGGGGCCATCCTGTCCCAGCGATCTGCCCAGGACCAGAAGCTTCCTCCCTGTCCCTTCCTGTCCCATCGTCTCAATCCTGCTGAAAGGAACTACGATGTTGGCAACCGAGAACACCTGGTGGTGAAGATGGCGCTGGAAGAGACCATTATGGTCTGGACCGACCATAAAAACCTGGAATATTTCCGTACAGCCAAATGCCTCAACTTCAGGCAGGCCCAGTGGGCCCACTTGTTCACCAGATTTAACTTTACCATCTTCTACTACCCAGGGTCAAAGAATGTGAGGCCTGACGCCCTCTCCCACCTATACCGTTCCTCTGCCACACCCTCGACCTCTGAAACCATTCTCCCTACCTCATACCTTGCTGCCACTGTGGATTGGGGTATTGAGAACCTGGTCCGCGAGGCACAACGCTCCCAGCCTGGACCTGAAGGGGACCCGGCTAAATCGGCTGTTTGTCCCTCGTCTGGTCCAGGGTCCTGGAATGGGCTCATTCCTCCAGGCTGATCTCTCAACCAGGGTCCCGCCGTACACTAGCCTTCCTTTGGCAATGTTTCTGGTGGCCCACAATGGTCCCTGACGTCTCTGCCTTCATCACTGCATGCACTGTATGTGCTCAAAACAAGACTCCACGGCAAGCTCCTTCTGGCCTCCTGCAGCCACTACCGGTTCCTCATCATCCCTGGTCTCATATATCCCTGGACTTTGTCACTGGGCTCCCTCCGTCTGATGGCAACACTGTCATTCTGACGGTAGTCAACCGGTTCTCCAAGGCTGCCCATTTCATCCCTCTCCACCAAACTACCTTCTGCCAAGGAGACGGCCCAGCTTATGGTGGAGCATGTCTTCCGGATCCATCGACTCCCTGTAGTCATGGTATCCGATCGGGGTTCTCGTCTCGGTTCTGGAAGGCATTCTGCAACCTAATTGGGACGTCGGCCAGCCTGTCATCTGGATTCCATCCCCAAACTAATGGTCAGTCGGAGCGAGCCAACCAAGACCTGGAGACCACCTTAAGGTGATTAGTCTCAACCGACCCCACTACCTGGAGCCGTCAACTGGTTTGGGTGGAGGATGCCCTGAACACTCTTCCCAGTTCTGCCACGGACTCTCCCCTTTCGAGTGCTCCATGGGGTATCAGCCTCCACTCCTCCCTGAACAAGAGCAGGAAGTCAGAGTACTCTCGGCCCAAATGTTTGTCCGCCGCCGTTGACATACCTGGATATAGCCAGGGTGGCTATTCTCAAGACCAAGTCCAGGTATTGTCGACAAGTGGACCCCGGACCCCAGCTTCCCACTACCGCATTCGGCAGAGGGTATGGCTGTCCACATGGGACCTGCCCCTTCGGGTAGAGTCCCGCAAACTGTCCCCTCATTTCATTGGTCCTTTTCCCATCTCCAGAGTCCTGCTGTTCATCTCTTGTTACCCCATACCCTCCGTATTCACCCTACGTTCCATGGGTCTAGAATTAAACCCGTGGCTCACAGTTCTTTGTCTTCTGTCCCCAGGCCCCCCCCCCCCCCCCCCTCTCCATGTCATTGATGGCCATCCGGCCTACACTGTGAGATGTCTCCTGGGTGTTCAACCATGGGGCAGGGGTTTCAAGTACCTGGTTGACTGGGAGGGTTATGGGAGGGTTACGGCCCGGAGGAGAGGTGCTGGGTTCCCGCTAGAGACATCCTGGATCCAGCCCTCATTGCCAACTTCCACCGCCGAGAACCCCAGTCAAGAAGGTATGCACACAGGCAGGACGCCAAGTGGCGCACCTAGGGGGTTACTGTCACACCCTGATCTGTTTCACCTGTCCTCGTTATTGTCTCCACTCCCTCCAGGTGTCGCTTGTTTTCCCCAGTGTATTTATCCCTGTCTTGTATGTCCAAGCATACCAGAGTTTCTTCTCGTTTTCCTGCTTTGCCTTTTCTCCTTTTTCTAGTCCTCCTGGTTTTGACCCTTGCCTGTTCTGGACTCTGTACCCGCCTGCCTCACCATTCTTCCTGCCCTGACCTTGAGCCCGCCTGCCACTCTGTACCTCCTAGACCTAATCTGGTTATGACCTTCTGCCTGTCCATGACCATTCTCTTGCCTATTCTCTTTGGATGTATTAAACATCTTAAACTCCAACCATCTGCCTCCTGTGTCTGCATTTGGGTCTCACCTAGTGTCATGACAGCCACGACTACACTGTCTCTTTGGTTTTGTCTAACGTTAGCCCGGGGGTGGCCAACCCACTTTCTGGAGAGTGGTCAGGCCTTTGCTCCAACCCTGCTCCAGCACACTTGACTAATCAATGTCCAGATGAACAGCTCACACACACTAAAACATGAACACACACACTAAAACACACACACTAAAACACACACACTAAAACACGAACACTAAAACATAAACACGAACAAACACACTAAAACACACACACTAAAACACGAACACTAAAACACAAGCACTAAAACACGAACACTAAAACACAAACACACACACTAAAACAAACACTAAAACACACACTAAAACACAAACACTAAAACACAAACACTAAAACACAAACACACAAACTAAAACACACACACTAAAACACGAACACTAAAACACACACACTAAAACACAAACACTAAAACACACACACTAAAACACGAACACTAAAACACGAACACTAAAACACGAACACTAAAACACGAACACTAAAACACAAACACACAAACTAAAACACACACACTAAAACACGAACACTAAAACACAAACACACAAACTAAAACACACACACTAAGACACAAACACTAAAACACGAACACTAAAACACAAACACTAAAACACGAACACTAAAACACGAACACACACACTAAAACACGAACACGAACACACACACTAAAACACGAACACTAAAACACGAACACACACACTAAAACACAAACACTAAAACACAAACACTAAAACACGAACACACACACTAAAACACAAAAACACAAACTAAAACACAAACACTAAAACACGAACACTAAAACACGAACACGAACACACACACTAAAACACGAACACTAAAACACGAACACACACACTAAAACACAAACACTAAAACACAAACACTAAAACACGAACACACACACTAAAACACAAAAACACAAACTAAAACACAAACACTAAAACACGAACACTAAAACACGAACACTAAAACACGAACACAAACACTAAAACACAAACACTAAAACACGAACACTAAAACACGAACACAAACACTAAAACACAAACACTAAAACACGAACACACACACTAAAACACGAACACTAAAACACAAACACTAAAACACGAACACACACACTAAAACACAAACACTAAAACACAAACACACTAAAACACGAACACTAAAACACAAACACTAGATTACGAACACACACACTAAAACACAAACACTAAAACACTAAAACACAAACACTAAAATACGAATACGAACACACACACTAAAACACAAACACTAAAACACACTAAAACACACACACTAAAACACAAACACTAAAACACAAACACTAAATACGAATACGAACACAAACACTAAAACACGAACACAAACACTAAAACACGAACACAAACACTAAAACACGAACACTAAAACACGAACACTAAAACACAAACACTAAAACACAAACACTAAAACACAAACACACACACTAAAACACAAACACACACACTAAAACACAAACACTAAAACACAAACACTAAAACACGAACACTAAAACACGAACACTAAAACACGAACACTAAAACACAAACACTAAAACACAAACACTAAAACACAAACACTAAAACACAAACACACACACTAAAACACAAACACACAAACTAAAACACAAACACACACACTAAAACACAAACACACACACTAAAACACGAACACACACACTAAAACACGAACACTAAAACACAAACACACATACTAAAACACAAACACACACACTAAAACACGAACACTAAAACACAAACACACACACTAAAACACAAACAAACAAACTAAAACACAAACACACACACTAAAACACAAACACACATACTAAAACACGAACACACACACTAAAACACAAACACTAAAACACAAACACACACACTAAAACACAAACACACACACTAAAACATGAACACTAAAACACAAACACACACACTAAAACACAAACACACACACTAAAACACAAACACACACACTAAAACACGAACACTAAAACACACACACTAAAACACGAACACTAAAACACATACACTAAAACACGAACACTAAAACATACACACTAAAACACGAACACACACACTAAAACACGAACACTAAAACACGAACACTAAAACACAAACACTAAAACACGAACACTAAAACACAAACACTAAAACACGAACACTAAAACACACACAAGCCAGGATCAATGGGAAGGACATCAAGCCAAAAACCAGTCAATTCCCTTCCTCCTCCATCACCTCCTCCCTTCCTCCTCCATCACCTCCTCCCTTCCTCCTCCATCACCTCCTCCCTTCCTCCTCCATCACCTCCTCCCTTCCTCCTCCATCACCTCCTCCCTTCCTCCTCCATCACCTCCTCCCTTCCTCCCTCCATCACCTCCTCCCTTCCTCCCTCCATCACCTCCTCCCTTCCTCCTCCATCACCTCCTCCCTTCCTCCTCCATCACCTCCTCCCTTCCTCCCTCCATCACCTCCTCCCTTCCTCCCTCCATTCACCTACCAGTTTATTTTCTTTCATCTACTCGCTACCTTCCTTCCCATTTCTTCCTTTCTCTCATTCTCCTACTCTAGACACTAGAATACTGATACAGTTTCTCTCCATTGAAGTCAAGCCATGATTGAGGTAAAATCATAAAGCAGAGTTCTGTGTGTGTTCTTTTCAGAACTCAGCCCTATGGGAGAACTGTACAGAACTCAGCCCTATGGGAGAACTATACAGAACTCAGCCCTATGGGAGAACTATACAGAACTCAGCCCTATGGGAGAACTGTACAGAACTCAGCCCTATGGGAGAACTGTACAGAACTCAGCCCTATGGGAGAACTATACAGACAGAATGTCCTTTATAGACAAACAAGAAGGCCTTCTGAATACATTACAATGAATCACAAGGAGAGAAATAGACAGAGAGAGAAAGAGAGAGCGGGAGATGGAGGGAGAGAGAGGGGGGGGGGAGCTGGAGGGAGAGAGAGAGGGGGTAGAGAGAGCAGGAGATGGAGGGAGAGAGAGGGGGGGGTGGAGGGAGAGAGAGGGAGGGGAGGGGGAGGGGAGAGAGAAAAAAGTGAGAGTGAGCCAAATTAGTTTTTTCTTTGAGGCTTTCTAGACAATGCTCTCTGTGTTTCTATGGTGACCTGAAGCTGCCTGCTGGGCCAATGAAGGCTGTAGTAAGAGGCCTCACATGCACAAGCACACACACACAAAGAGGAGAAAGACGGACCAGTAGTTGGAGGGTCGCTGGTTCAAATCCCAATGTGGCCGATCCAAGTGGGACCTGAGAGGTGAGGAGACAAGTGGAAGGACTGAAACATCTGCAGACACGCACACATGCAGACACATACACAGACAAACACACACACACAGACAAACACACACACATACAAACAACACTTCACTAATAGCTAGCTGGCGCTGAATCCTCCACGATGGAACGCTAGAGGGTAGAAGAGAAAAAAACGGGAGAGCAACGAAAAAGTGTAAAACCTGAACAAATGTTTTAACCACAATCAAAACAGGGTCTATATTCCCCACTTATGGTCCTTTCCTCAGACCTGCCAACATGGTAAAGACAGCCACAGACCCGCTGTTACTGTTCCCCGATTACATACTCATCAGTCACCACATTCCCCTGTCTCACACCCACACACAGCCTAACCCCGGGGCGACAGAGAAACGTTGGGTCTGCCTCCTGTCATATCCCATCACCCTCTATTTCTCTTTACCAAGTGAGGAGTTGTGATGTGGACACAACGTGCGGTCCTGCACTGCACACCTCTCATTCTTCCAAACACACAAGCATGCATGCACGCGAACACACACACACACACACACACACACAGTGGACTGAACAGGAACAGATGCAGCTATTCGTCTGCATGGGTGAAGAGTAAGTGGCCAGATTCTGTGAAGCACTAGAGCAAGACTGAGGAACAGCTATAGCTCTAGTGAGGGTGTGTGTGTGTGTGTGTGTAGCCGCTCTGTGATTAATGCGGCTTTCAGCTGCAGCGGAGCCTCGCACAGACAGACTGGGGTGCCCTTTCACAGGCGCTCCCTCTCTCTCCCTCCCTCCTCCCCTATCCTTCTCTCTCCCTAGCCTACCCTCTCTCTCTCCATCCAAACCTCTCTCCCTCTCTCTCCCTCCCTCCTCCCCTATCTTTCTCTCTCCCTAGCCTACCCTCTCTCTCCCCATCCAAACCTCTCTCCCTCTCTCTCCCTCCCTCCTCCCCTATCTTTCTCTCTCCCTAGCCTACCCTCTCTCTCCCCATCCAAACCTCTCTCCCTCTCTCTCCGCTAGCCCCTGACAGAGTAGTATTCATTACATTTCTCCTCCAGTAGCTGATCAATATCAAAACAGCCCCAGGTACACTTCAACTCATTCTTCTCATGACAGAATCCAGAATAGAGGTTATTCAATAGCCAGAGTTACAGAGAAAAATGAGAGAGAGAGAGAGAGAGAGAGAGAGAGAGAGAGAGAGAGAGAGAGAGAGAGAGAGAGAGAGAGAGAGAGAGAGAGAGAGAGAGAGAGAGAAAAAGAAAGAAAGAAAGAAGAGGGGCTCCCCACCCACGAGGCACATATGTCAATTCAACTTCTATTCTACATTGGTTCAACGTCATCTCATTGAAATGACGTAGAAACAAAGTAGATTCAACCAGTGTGTGCCCAGTGGGTAACGTGGAGCGATTGAACACCGGGTAGAACACAAGCACTCAGTAACCCGACCACGTAGTGCTGACTGTCTTAATATGGAACTCTAGACGTTTCGGCGAAATCTGATAATATCGTGGGGGAAAAATCTTCATATTTGAAGAAAAACAAGGAGTATGCGAGCACACTTGCACACATACACTCGGACACACACGCGCACAGAAAGATGTCAATGCAGCAAACCCCTACTGCTATCTCCCTCTCCCTTTCTGCCGCGCGTCCCTACTGCTCTCTCCCTCTCCCTTTCTGCCGCGCGCCCTACTGCTCTCTCCCTCTCCCTTTCTGCCGCGCGCCCCTACTGCTCTCTCCCTCTCCCTTTCTGCCGCGCGCCCCTACTGCTCTCTCCCTCTCCCTTTCTGCCGCGCGCCCCTACTGCTCTCTCCCTCTCCCTTTCTGCCGCGCGCCCCTATTGCTCTCTCCCTCTCCCTTTCTGCCGCGCGCCCCTACTGCTCTCTCCCTCTCCCTTTCTGCCGCGCGCCCCTACTGCTCTCTCCCTCTCCCTTTCTGCCGCGCGCACGCTCACATCGAGAAAGTCCTTGCCACACACTGAAAAAGCCTGTCGCCTACTTGTATGCTTTCTTTCCCCACCCATCAAACCCCGATGCAGCAGCAGTGATTTGGATTTTACAGCCTGTCTGTCCGGTAAACATCCGATCCACAAACACCTTCCATGTACCATCGTGACTAGCCCATAACTCAATGTACTGCCTGAATCTCAAGTCAGAACAGTTATTGTTAGTCGTAACATTCTGCAGCGATAGGCCTACTTCGACTGCGTAAAACTAAAGCGTTCATGTCGACCAAATGCCTTTTCATCACTTGTTTACCTTCTAACTGCCGGTCCGAGATTGAGTAGGCAGGCTACTGTTAGTCCCCATTCTGCTGCGAGTTTACGATCCAACAACCATCCCCGTTATTCCCAGTTATTGACAACATCCACAAACAAGGTTTTAGAAACTGCGGTAATCCAGTTTCCTATCCCGGACAGAGTGATTGACTCCCGGGCTACATCCTTCCACTTCCCCGGTAAAAAAAAAACTGTCAGAATTTCAGCGCGTATTTCCCGTTCTTCTCGCCCCCCTTCTTTCACTCTTTCTCTCTCTCTCCCCTTTCCTCCGTACGGCTCCCGCTGAAGTTGCCTAGTTACCTCTCTCTGTTGGGTGGCTCAGGCCGCCGGACTGACAGCCAATCAGAAAGCAGAGTGCGTGTTAACCCATTTTTCGCTGGGCTGTCCTGGTTTCGCTGTTTCAGTAGAAGGAGCGGAGGGGAGGGTGGAGTAAGAAATAATATCAACTATAAAAAACCAAGTTGCGCAAGAAAATATTAAAGGAAATGGAGAGAGAGAGGGAGATACACAGAGAGAGAGAGACGGACTATGAGGAGGAAGGTTGAATGGAGGAGGATTTAAAAACAGACATTAATGTCAAAACAACCCTAGAACGAATCATCTGAATGTGTCCAATATGTTGAGTTAAGTGGGATGTATTGGGTAACTGTGTGTATGTGTGTGGGGGGGGGGGGGGGGGGGGGGCTGTTGATAATCTTAGTTGACTGATGGACAAATTATGCATTAGTAGTATATTCAGGCCAGACTTTACATAGATGTAGAGCTACAACTCTCCCATATACTCTCTCTCTCTCTCTCTCTCTCTCTCTCTCTTAGACAATTTTTAGACACATTTTCAGTCGGCTACTTTTTCCACTTAAGTAAACTAGGCTACTTTTCAATTCGCCAGTCAGAAAAAAGTCTGCCAAGCCCCCCCCCCCCCCCCTCGCTCTCTCTTTCTCTCTCTACCTCACACGGAATATCAATTCAATTCATTTCAAGGGGCTTTATTGGCATGGGAAACATATGTTAACATTGCCAAAGCAAGTGAGGAAGATAATATACAAAAGTGAAATAAACAATAAAAATTAACAGTAAACATTACACTCACAGAAGTTTCAAAAGAATAAAGACATTACACATGTCATATTATGTGACATATACAGTGTTGTAACAATGTACCAATGGTTAAAGTACAAAAGGGAAAATATATAAGCATTAACATGGGTTGTATTTACAATGGTGTTTGTTCTTCATTGGTTGACCTTTTCTTGTGACAACAGGTCACATACCAGTGATGGCACACTGGTATTTCACCCAGTAGATATTGGAGTTGATCAAAATTGAGTTTGTTTTCGAATTCTTTGTGTATCTGTGTAATCTGAGGGAAATATGTGTCTCTAATATGGCCATACATTGGGCAGGAGGTTAGGAAGTGCAGCTCAGTTTCCACCTCATTTTGTGGACAGTGTGCACATAGCTTGTCTTCTCTTGAGAGCCAGGTCTGCCTATGGCAGCCTTTCTCAATAGCAAGGCTATGCTCACTGAGTCTGTTCATTGTCAAAGCTTTCCTTAAGTTTGGGTCAATCACATTGGTCAGGTATTCTGCCACTGTGTACTCTCTGTTTAGGGCCAAATATAATTCTAGTTTGCTCAGTTTTTTTGTTAATTCTTTCCAATGTGTCAAGTAATTATCATTTTGTTTCTCATAATTTGGTTGGGTCTAATTGTGTTGCTTTCCTGGGTCTCTGTGGGGTCTGTTTGTGTTTGTGAACAGAGCCCCAGGACCAGCTTGCTTAGGGGACTCTTCTCCAGGTTCATCTCTCTGTAGGTGATGGCTTTGTTATGGAAGGTTTGGGAATCACTTCCTTTTAGGTGGTTGTAGAATTCATTAACAGCTCTTTTCTGGATTTCGATAATTAGAAGGGTATTGGCCTATTTCTGCTCTGCATGCATTATTTGGTGTTCTGGATATTTTTGCAGAATTCTGCATGCAGAGTCTCAATTTGGTGTTTGTCCCAATTTGTGAATTCTTGGTTGGTGAGCAGACCCCCGACCTCACAACCATAGAGGGCAATGGGTTCTATAACTGATTAGAGTATTTTTAGCCAGATCCTAATTGGTATGTTGAATTTTATGTTCCTTTTGATGGCATAGAATGCCCTTTTTGCCTTGTCTCTCAGATCGTTCACAGATTTGTGGAAGTTACCTGTGGCGCTGATGTTTAGGCCGAGGTATGTATAGTTTTTTGTATGCTCTAGGGCAGGGGTGTCAAAGTCAAATGGACGGAGGGCCAAATAAAAAAATCAGCTACAAGACGAGGGCCGGACTGTTCGAATGTTCATTGAAACATTTTTAAATGACGCATATAGTCTAGTGAACCTAATTGAACCTACTGAAAACCTAACAAATATATTACAATATGATCAGATAAATAAAGCAATATTTTCTTATGGCTCTGTCAGTAATCTTTAATTTTCAACAGACACAAAAGACAAATTTCCTTTATATAAATATCCCCATAACATGAACATTAAATGAAAGAAACCGGTATTCAAGGCACCATCAGTAGACTATATTTTCTATTTTAGCAAAAGTGGGCTAAATTTACTTCAAAGAAAAAACAATAATAGCAATTTTCTATCATCCACTCAACTGAAATATTTTTAAAATATAATTGGATTGAAATACAAAAAAATAAAGTGCAAAAATCTATTAATCAAAAACAACACTTTGTTTAAGGAGAAGTAACATGCAGTGAAAACAAATATTAAATTTTAACTTTTAAACTTGAACTGAGTAAAAACTCTAAATATGTGATTGCACAGTAATGTTCACTTGTTTGAGGTTGAGGGTGATACTTGGTGGTGTCCCATCTTTTCCACAAGTTCATCAATGTTCGGGGTAAGGCTCTGAGCTGAAGAAATCCTCAGAATTGAGTGGAGGTGTTCAGCAGTAAGTCGACTTCTGTGTGATGTTTTGTTCAGGTTCATCAAAGAAAACAGTTGTTCACACAGGTATGTGCTGCCAAACATAGACAACGTTTGAGCAGCCTGGATGCGCAGCTGGGGCATTGTGCCGGGGAGGAAACGGGCGAACTCCGCAGCACCCACTGCCGCATATTTTGCCCTCAGTGCATCATTGCATTGGAGGTCAATCAACTCCATTTGGAGGTTTGGTGGTGAGCTTTCCACGTCAACAGCAAATGGGTTACCGAGCAGTTCCAACCTGCTTTTTTGTGCTTCAAAGTCAGCAAATCGGCGTCGAAAGTCAGCGGCAAGCATACCTATTTTATCAGCCAACTGTGTGCTCGGGAACGCACTGGTAGAGAGCTTCTCTTTCATGGTCTGGCAGCTGGGAAAGTGGCTCAAATTTTCTTTCCGCATCTGCGTCTCCCACAGAGTCAGTTTGGTTTTAAATGCCTTCACTGTACTGTACATATCAGAGATGACACGATCCCGACCCTGCAGCTGCAAGTTTATTGCATTCAGATGACTCGTAATGTCACACAGAAAAGCCATTTCACACAGAAACATTTCGTCTCGGAGTTGTGTTGTGTCTTTCCCTTTGCTGTCCAAGAACAGACAAATCTCCTCACGAAGCTCGAAACATCTTTGAAGCACCTTTCCCTGGCTTAGCCATCGCACCTCTGTGTGATAAGGCAAATCACCATGCTCCGTTTCTAACTCCGTCAGAAATGCCTTGAACTGGCGGTGATTCAAACCTTTGGCTCTGATAAAGTTAACTGTGCGCGTGATGATGCTCATTACATGCTCCATTTTCAAGGCTTTACCGCACAACGCTTCCTGGTGTATGATACAATGATAAGCTGTCAGCTCACCTGTCGCGTTTTCCTCTTGCATCTTTTCCCGTATCTTCGCCACCAGTCCGCTCCTGTGTCCACACATCGCAGGTGCTCCGTCGGTTGTCAAACCCACGAGTTTTTCCCAAGGCAGCTCCATCTCATTTACACATCTTGACACCTCTTCATACAAATCATGCCCCGTAGTTGTGCCATGCATAGGACGTAAAGCCAAAAACTCCTCTGTCACGCTTAGGTTGGAGTCCACTCCGCGGATGAAAATTGACAACTGGGCAATGTCAGAAATGTCGGTGCTCTCATCCACAGCCAAGGAATATGCAATAAAATCTTTTCCCTTTTTCACAAGCTGCTCTTTTAGATTGATGGACAACTGGTCTACTCTCTCGGCAATGGTGTTTCTGCTCAGACTCACATTTAAAAAGAGTTGCCTTTTTTCTGGGCAAACTTCGTCACAAACTTTAATCATGCAGTTTTTGATGAAATCCCCCTCCGTAAATGGCCGGGCTGATTTAGCGATCTCTTCTGCCAAAATAAAACTGGCCTTGACAGCAGCCTGGCCTTGTGATTTGGCTTTTTTGAACAGAGCCTGTCGAGATTTGAGGCCTCGTTTTAATTCCTCTGCCTTTTGTAGCCTTTGTTCCATGTCCATATTCTTGTTTTTGTCCGCGTGTTTCGTTTCATAATGTCGTCTCAGATTATACTCTTTCAGTACCGCCACACTTTCTCCACACAGAAGACACACAGGTTTTCCAGCTACCTTCGTGAACATATACTCCGACTCCCACCTTGTTTGAAACCCCCGGTTCTCAGTATCCACCTTCCGTTTTGCCATTTTTGATGGGTATCTGAAAGTTAATTTTACTGTGATGCTGACGACTGCTGTGCCAATAAATATTGAAATGAAGCAGCCTACTGCTCGGTGCGTCACCTTTGCATTGTGGGAAATGTAGTATTGGTGCGTGTAAAAGATCTGCGGGCTGCCGGCTTGCTGCGGGCCGGTTCTAATAATAAATCAAGATCATCCCAGGGGCCGTAAAAAACCTTCTTGCGGGCCGGATGTGGCCCGCGGGCCTTGACTCTGACATATGTGCTCTAGGGCAATGGTGTCTGGATGGAATTTGTATTTGTGGTCCTGGCGACTGGACTTTTTTTGGAACACCGTTATTTTGGTCTTACTAAGATTTACTGTCAGGGCCCAGGTCTGACAGAATCTGTGCAGAATATCTAGGTGCTGCTGGAGGCCCTCCTTGGTTGGTGACAGAAGCACCAGATCATCAGCACACAGCAAACATCAGCAAATATCTCTCCACACCTTTCCCTGTGTTCTTCCTCCATAACTCTACTCTCTCTATCTATGCATAGCTCTTCTGCTTTATCTCTCTCCCTCTCTGCCTCTCTCCTTCTCTCTCTCTCTCTCTCTCATTATCTCTCTCTCTCCTCTCTCTCTCTCTCCTTATCTCTCTCTCTCTCCATATCTCTCTCTCTCTCCTTATCTCTCTCTCTCTCTCTCCTTATCTCTCTCTCTCTCCATAACTCTACTCTCTCTATCTATGCATAGCTCTTCTGCTTTATCTCTCTCCCTCTCTCCTTATCTCTCTCTCTCCTTATCTCTCTCTCTCTCCATATCTCTCCCTCTCTCCTTATCTCTCTATCTATGCATAGCTCTTCTGCTTTATCTCTCTCCCTCTCTCCTTATCTTTCTCTCTCTCCTTATCTCTCTCTCTCTCTCTCTCTCTCTCTCTCTCTCTCTCTCTCTCTCTCTCCATATGTCTCCCTCTCTCCTTATCTCTCTCTATCTATGCATAGCTCTTCTGCTTTATCTCTCTCTCTCTCTCCATATCTCTCTCTCTCTCCATAACTCTACTCGCTCTATCTATGCATAGCTCTTCTGCTTTATCTCTCTCCCTCTCTCCTTATCTCTCTCTCTCCTTATCTCTCTCTCTCTCTCTCTCTCTCTCTCTCTCTCTCTCTCTCTCGCTCCTTATCTCTCTCTCTCCATATCTCTCTCTATCTATGCATAGCTCTTCTGCTTTATCTCTCTCCCTCTCTCCTTATCTCTCTCTCTCTCTCTCCTTATCTCTCTCTCTCTCTCTCTCCT
>NC_092150.1:27521280-27586280 GCF_045791955.1 Oncorhynchus clarkii lewisi | reverse complement strand
ATTAACTTTTCAAATCATCCACCATCCTGCCGTTTTAACAGCAGTGCATATAACAACAATAGGTGTATGTGTTGTTCTATTGTATGGATATCATGGTGGCGAGGGAAGGGGGGGGCATCAAGGGTGGTAGGCATGATGGAAGGGTATAGGAGATGGGAGTTCTTAGCTAAAAGCTCACTGAAGCGTAACCGCAAGCCAGAGCTTGCAACCCTATTCCCTACATAGTGCACTGTTTAGGGAACAGAGTGCCATTTGGGACGCAGGAAGATGTCCCCCTCTGATACTCTCACTGGTGAACGCTCTACTACGGTAATACACTCAAATACGTGACATTAATCTACAATAAAACACAAAAGCACTACATAGTAACTACACATTCCAGTAATCCCATAACTGGCTTTGTTAGGGCTCTGAATATGACAAATAACAGAAAGAACACAATCTTCACTGAATAGCCTTGAGCTGTTTCTGCTGAGCGCAATGTCTCGTTACTGTTGTTTTCTCACACACACACACACACACACACACACACACACAGACAGAGTTTTCGAAGTGAAGTCATTAACGTAGCAGATATTTGAAGAAAACTGTTTAATTTGGGGTTTCACTTAAAGTAAGAACAGAAGACAATTTTCTCTGGGTAGATAAAAACAGCAACGATGTTCTGGCCTGGAGCTCTCTGCATTACTGTTGTGGTATTCTTGGAGGGTTGTCTGCTGCCTGCTGTTTTAGAAATATTAAGAGTATTTCTTTGCTGCCCAGCCACAGAACAGAAACGGTGTCATTGCTGATTCTAGCAACAAACCTGACTGCTACTGAATCTCCATAATACTACATATACTAGTTATATACTACTGAATCTCCATAATACTACATATACTAGTTCTATACTACTGAAACTCCATAATACTACATATACTAGCTCTATACTACTGAATCTCCATTATACTACATATACTAGTTCTATACTACTGAAACACCATAATACTACATATACTAGTTCTATACTACTGAAACTCCATAATACTACATATACTAGCTCTATACTATACTGCCATCGACTGGGTTTCAATACTGTTGAAGTAAGACCTACAAAGTTCAAATTTTTTACCACGTCATGTTCTTATAAATACCAGGTATATACCAGCGAGTTTACTCATCATGCGAGCGAGGTTCACCAAACCATCTCTGTTATTATCTATATATAATACTATCAAATGAAATTGTATTTGTCACATACACATGGTTAGCAGATGTTATTGCGAGTGTAGCGAAAATGCTTGTGTAGTGAATATGCTCTGTACTCTCTCTTTGCTTTTCATGTTGCAATCATGTGCAAAGGAATGGAATATTAACTATTAACGAGAGATTAATTCCAGGCCGGCAGAACAAGAAATGAATTAATCATCAGGAACAAGGCGGTCTGGTCTGAATCTCATGAAGATCTGTCTTCAGCTGCTGCTGCCTGGTGAGGCCCACTGCAGGAAATTACTGTTAGAATGGGAGAGGACAGGAGACATGACGGGGTGTGTGTGTGTGTGTGTGTCATCACACACCCTTGCTCTCCTCTGCTGAAGGACAGTCATTTCTTTATCTCTCTCTCTCTCTCTCTGGCCCCCTGCTTGCTCCTAATAGCCCGTGATGAGTCCTCCACACATGAGCACCCTCCATCAGACCCCTGCTGACACACACACACACACACACACACACACACACACACACACACACACACACACACACACACACACACACACACACACACACACACACACACACACACCAGACACCCACTGATGGACTGGGGAGTCCTCATGGTACCATCCATCAACTTGGAGATTATTGGACCCTCAGCTTTCAGAATATATAGGAGTTAAATATCACTACCCAAATGTCTGGATCCCAACTGTTTCATTAGCCCAGCATGTTAGCCACCTGGTTCATTAGCATAGCTACCAACATCAGCCAAGCAGTTGGATGCTAACTGGTTAATTGCCTTAGCATGCTAAATACCAACATTAGCCAATAGCTGGAACATTTTCTTTAGACTAGCGTACTGGGAACTCACAGGAAAACCAGCAGAGAGCAGGGAGAGAGAGATGAGGTTAGGGAGGGAGGTAGAGATTGATGGGGAGAAACAGAAGAGGTGCAGGGAGGGGAGAGATGTAGAAAGAGAGAGAGATTAGCAGAGGGAGGGAGGGAGAGATACAGGGCAGGAGGAATGCAGAGATAAAAGTCACACAGAGGGAGGGAGGGATGCTGAGAAAGAAAGGAAGAGAGAGGGAGAGGTGGAGGAGAGTGGTGCAGACCAAGTCATGACAGTAGCATACTGATGCAGCCGGAGAACATACAGTCAACGTGGCCTCCACTACCCACCCAAGCATGGACTGCAGACTCATTATGTTGTGTGTGAGTGTGTGCGTGTGTGTGCTTGCGAGCGTGTGTGTGTGTGTGTGCGAGTGTGTGTGAGCGTGCGTGTATGCGTGTGTGTGTGTGTGTGTGTGTGTTTGTGTGTGTGTGTGTGTGTGTGTGTGTGTGTGTGTGTGTGTGTGTGCTGCAGTAGATGGTTCATTATGCTGTGTGTGTCTCCCTCTGCAAAGCCTTTGTTATCTCACACAGAAACACAGCTGCCTCCAGGGAAGCTCCTTTACAGAAGCAGTCCATAGGGCTCCTGTACTATGGGCTCTACGGCGGTATAGTATTCTGTTCCAGAGGCAGCAGTCCATAGGGCTCCTGTACTATGGGCTCTACGACGGTATAGTATTCTGTTCCAGAGGCAGCAGTCCATAGGGCTCCTGTACTATGGGCTCTACGGCGGTATAGTATTCTATTCCAGAGGCAGCAGTCCATAGGGCTCCTGTACTATGGGCTCTACGGCGGTATAGTATTCTGTTCCAGAGGCAGCAGTCCATAGGGCTCCTGTACCATGGGCTCTACGGCGGTATAGTATTCTGTTCCAGAGGCAGCAGTCCATAGGGCTCCTGTACCATGGGCTCTACGGCGGTATAGTATTCTGTTCCAGAGGCAACAGTCCATAGGGCTCCTGTACCATGGGCTCTACGGCGGTATAGTATTCTGTTCCAGAGGCAGCAGTCCATAGGGCTCCTGTACTATGGGCTCTACGGCGGTATAGTATTCTGTTCCAGAGGCAGCAGTCCATAGGGCTCCTGTACTATGGGCTCTACGGCGGTATAGTATTCTGTTCCAGAGGCTGCAGTCCATAGGGCTCCTGTACTATGGGCTCTACGGCGGTATAGTATTCTGTTCCAGAGGCAGCAGTCCATAGGGCTCCTGTACTATGGGCTCTACGGCGGTATAGTATTCTGTTCCAGAGGCAGCAGTCCATAGGGCTCCTGTACTATGGGCTCTACGGCGGTATAGTATTCTGTTCCAGAGGCAGCAGTCCATAGGGCTCCTGTACTATGGGCTCTACGGCGGTATAGTATTCTGTTCCAGAGGCAGCAGTCCATAGGGCTCCTGTACTCTGGGCTCTACGGCGGTATAGTATTCTGTTCCAGAGGCAGCAGTCCATAGGGCTCCTGTACTATGGGCTCTACGGCGGTATAGTATTCTGTTCCAGAGGCAGCAGTCCATAGGGCTCCTGTACTATGGGCTCTACGGCGGTATAGTATTCTGTTCCAGAGGCAGCAGTCCATAGGGCTCCTGTACCATGGGCTCTACGGCGGTATAGTATTCTGTTCCAGAGGCAGCAGTCCATAGGGCTCCTGTACCATGGGCTCTACGGCGGTATAGTATTCTGTTCCAGAGACAGCAGTCCATAGGGCTCCTGTACCATGGGCTCTACGGCGGTATAGTATTCTGTTCCAGAGGCAGCAGTCCATAGGGCTCCTGTACCATGGGATCTACGGCGGTATAGTATTCTGTTCCAGAGGCAGCAGTCCATAGGGCTCCTGTACCATGGGCTCTACGGCGGTATAGTATTCTGTTCCAGAGGCAGCAGTCCATAGGGCTCCTGTACTATGGGCTCTACGGCGGTATAGTATTCTGTTCCAGAGGCAGCAGTCCATAGGGCTCCTGTACCATGGGCTCTACGGCGGTATAGTATTCTGTTCCAGAGGCAGCAGTCCATAGGGCTCCTGTACCATGGGCTCTACGGCGGTATAGTATTCTGTTCCAGAGGCAGCAGTCCATAGGGCTCCTGTACTATGGGCTCTACGGCGGTATAGTATTCTGTTCCAGAGGCAGCAGTCCATAGGGCTCCTGTACTATGGGCTCTAAGGCGGTATAGTATTCTGTTCCAGAGGCAGCAGTCCATAGGGCTCCTGTACTATGGGCTCTACGGCGGTATAGTATTCTGTTCCAGAGGCAGCAGTCCATAGGGCTCCTGTGCCATGGGCTCTACGGCGGTATAGTATTCTGTTCCAGAGGCAGCAGTCCATAGGGCTCCTGTACCATGGACTCTACGGCGGTATAGTATTCTGTTCCAGAGGCAGCAGTCCATAGGGCTCCTGTACCATGGGCTCTACGGCGGTATAGTATTCTATTCCAGAGGCAGCAGTCCATAGGGCTCCTGTACCATGGGCTCTACGGCGGTATAGTATTCTGTTCCAGAGGCAGCAGTCCATAGGGCTCCTGTACCATGGGCTCTACGGCGGTATAGTATTCTGTTCCAGAGGCAGCAGTCCATAGGGCTCCTGTACCATGGGCTCTACGGCGGTATAGTATTCTGTTCGAGAGGCAGCAGTCCATAGGGCTCCTGTACCATGGGCTCTACGGCGGTATAGTATTCTGTTCCAGAGGCAGCAGTCCATAGGGCTCCTGTACCATGGGCTCTACGGCGGTATAGTATTCTGTTCCAGAGGCAGCAGTCCATAGGGCTCCTGTACTATGGGCTCTACGGCGGTATAGTATTCTGTTCCAGAGGCAGCAGTCCATAGGGCTCCTGTACTATGGGCTCTACGGCGGTATAGTATTCTGTTCCAGAGGCAGCAGTCCATAGGGCTCCTGTACCATGGGCTCTACGGCGGTATAGTATTCTGTTCCAGAGGCAGCAGTCCATAGGGCTCCTGTACTATGGGCTCTACGGCGGTATAGTATTCTGTTCCAGAGGCAGCAGTCCATAGGGCTCCTGTACTATGGGCTCTACGGCGGTATAGTATTCTGTTCCAGAGGCAGCAGTCCATAGGGCTCCTGTACCATGGGCTCTACGGCGGTATAGTATTCTGTTCCAGAGGCAGCAGTCCATAGGGCTCCTGTACCATGGGCTCTACGACGGTATAGTATTCTGTTCCAGAGGCAGCAGTCCATAGGGCTCCTGTACCATGGGCTCTACGGCGGTATAGTATTCTGTTCCAGAGGCAGCAGTCCATAGGGCTCCTGTACCATGGGCTCTACGGCGGTATAGTATTCTGTTCCAGAGGCAGCAGTCCATAGGGCTCCTGTACCATGGGCTCTACGGCGGTATAGTATTCTGTTCCAGAGGCAGCAGTCCATAGGGCTCCTGTACCATGGGCTCTACGGCGGTATAGTATTCTGTTCCAGAGGCAGCAGTCCATAGGGCTCCTGTACCATGGGCTCTACGGCGGTATAGTATTCTGTTCCAGAGGCAGCAGTCCATAGGGCTCCTGTACCATGGGCTCTACGGCGGTATAGTATTCTGTTCCAGAGGCAGCAGTCCATAGGGCTCCTGTACCATGGGCTCTACGGCGGTATAGTATTCTGTTCCAGAGGCAGCAGTCCATAGGGCTCCTGTACCATGGGCTCTACGGCGGTATAGTATTCTGTTCCAGAGGCAGCAGTCCATAGGGCTCCTGTACCATGGGCTCTACGGCGGTATAGTATTCTGTTCCAGAGGCAGCAGTCCATAGGGCTCCTGTACCATGGGCTCTACGGCGGTATAGTATTCTGTTCCAGAGGCAGCAGTCCATAGGGCTCCTGTACCATGGGCTCTACGGCGGTATAGTATTCTGTTCCAGAGGCAGCAGTCCATAGGGCTCCTGTACCATGGGCTCTACGGCGGTATAGTATTCTGTTCCAGAGGCAGCAGTCCATAGGGCTCCTGTACCATGGGCTCTACGGCGGTATAGTATTCTGTTCCAGAGGCAGCAGTCCATAGGGCTCCTGTACTATGGGCTCTACGGCGGTATAGTATTCTGTTCCAGAGGCAGCAGTCCATAGGGCTCCTGTACCATGGGCTCTACGGCGGTATAGTATTCTGTTCCAGAGGCAGCAGTCCATAGGGCTCCTGTACCATGGGCTCTACGGCGGTATAGTATTCTGTTCCAGAGGCAGCAGTCCATAGGGCTCCTGTACCATGGGCTCTACGGCGGTATAGTATTCTGTTCCAGAGGCAGCAGTCCATAGGGCTCCTGTACCATGGGCTCTACGGCGGTATAGTATTCTGTTCCAGAGGCAGCAGTCCATAGGGCTCCTGTACCATGGGCTCTACGGCGGTATAGTATTCTGTTCCAGAGGCAGCAGTCCATAGGGCTCCTGTACCATGGGCTCTACGGCGGTATAGTATTCTGTTCCAGAGGCAGCAGTCCATAGGGCTCCTGTACCATGGGCTCTACGGCGGTATAGTATTCTGTTCCAGAGGCAGCAGTCCATAGGGCTCCTGTACTATGGGCTCTACGGCGGTATAGTATTCTGTTCCAGAGGCAGCAGTCCATAGGGCTCCTGTACCATGGGATCTACGGCGGTATAGTATTCTGTTCCAGAGGCAGCAGTCCATAGGGCTCCTGTACCATGGGCTCTACGGCGGTATAGTATTCTGTTCCAGAGGCAGCAGTCCATAGGGCTCCTGTACCATGGGCTCTACGGCGGTATAGTATTCTGTTCCAGAGGCAGCAGTCCATAGGGCTCCTGTACCATGGGATCTACGGCGGTATAGTATTCTGTTCCAGAGGCAGCAGTCCATAGGGCTCCTGTACCATGGGCTCTACGGCGGTATAGTATTCTGTTCCAGAGGCAGCAGTCCATAGGGCTCCTGTACCATGGGATCTACGGCGGTATAGTATTCTGTTCCAGAGGCAGCAGTCCATAGGGCTCCTGTACTATGGGCTCTACGGCGGTATAGTATTCTGTTCCAGAGGCAGCAGTCCATAGGGCTCCTGTACTATGGGCTCTACGGCGGTATAGTATTCTGTTCCAGAGGCAGCAGTCCATAGGGCTCCTGTACCATGGGATCTACGGCGGTATAGTATTCTGTTCCAGAGGCAGCAGTCCATAGGGCTCCTGTACCATGGGCTCTACGGCGGTATAGTATTCTGTTCCAGAGGCAGCAGTCCATAGGGCTCCTGTACCATGGGCTCTACGGCGGTATAGTATTCTGTTCCAGAGGCAGCAGTCCATAGGGCTCCTGTACCATGGGCTCTACGGCGGTATAGTATTCTGTTCCAGAGGCAGCAGTCCATAGGGCTCCTGTACCATGGGCTCTACGGCGGTATAGTATTCTGTTCCAGAGGCAGCAGTCCATAGGGCTCCTGTACCATGGGCTCTACGGCGGTATAGTATTCTGTTCCAGAGGCAGCAGTCCATAGGGCTCCTGTACCATGGGCTCTACGGCGGTATAGTATTCTGTTCCAGAGGCAGCAGTCCATAGGGCTCCTGTACCATGGGCTCTACGGCGGTATAGTATTCTGTTCCAGAGGCAGCAGTCCATAGGGCTCCTGTACCATGGGCTCTACGGCGGTATAGTATTCTGTTCCAGAGGCAGCAGTCCATAGGGCTCCTGTACTATGGGCTCTACGGCGGTATAGTATTCTGTTCCAGAGGCAGCAGTCCATAGGGCTCCTGTACCATGGGCTCTACGGCGGTATAGTATTCTGTTCCAGAGGCAGCAGTCCATAGGGCTCCTGTACCATGGGCTCTACGGCGGTATAGTATTCTGTTCCAGAGGCAGCAGTCCATAGGGCTCCTGTACCATGGGCTCTACGGCGGTATAGTATTCTGTTCCAGAGGCAGCAGTCCATAGGGCTCCTGTACCATGGGCTCTACGGCGGTATAGTATTCTGTTCCAGAGGCAGCAGTCCATAGGGCTCCTGTACCATGGGCTCTACGGCGGTATAGTATTCTGTTCCAGAGGCAGCAGTCCATAGGGCTCCTGTACCATGGGCTCTACGGCGGTATAGTATTCTGTTCCAGAGGCAGCAGTCCATAGGGCTCCTGTACCATGGGCTCTACGGCGGTATAGTATTCTGTTCCAGAGGCAGGAGTCCATAGGGCTCCTGTACCATGGGCTCTACGGCGGTATAGTATTCTGTTCCAGAGGCAGCAGTCCATAGGGCTCCTGTACCATGGGCTCTACGGCGGTATAGTATTCTGTTCCAGAGGCAGCAGTCCATAGGGCTCCTGTACCATGGGCTCTACGGCGGTATAGTATTCTGTTCCAGAGGCAGCAGTCCATAGGGCTCCTGTACCATGGGCTCTACGGCGGTATAGTATTCTGTTCCAGAGGCAGCAGTCCATAGGGCTCCTGTACCATGGGCTCTACGGCGGTATAGTATTCTGTTCCAGAGGCAGCAGTCCATAGGGCTCCTGTACCATGGGCTCTACGGCGGTATAGTATTCTGTTCCAGAGGCAGCAGTCCATAGGGCTCCTGTACCATGGGCTCTACGGCGGTATAGTATTCTGTTCCAGAGGCAGCAGTCCATAGGGCTCCTGTACCATGGGCTCTACGGCGGTATAGTATTCTGTTCCAGAGGCAGCAGTCCATAGGGCTCCTGTACCATGGGCTCTACGGCGGTATAGTATTCTGTTCCAGAGGCAGCAGTCCATAGGGCTCCTGTACCATGGGATCTACGGCGGTATAGTATTCTGTTCCAGAGGCAGCAGTCCATAGGGCTCCTGTACCATGGGCTCTACGGCGGTATAGTATTCTGTTCCAGAGGCAGCAGTCCATAGGGCTCCTGTACCATGGGCTCTACGGCGGTATAGTATTCTGTTCCAGAGGCAGCAGTCCATAGGGCTCCTGTACCATGGGCTCTACGGCGGTATAGTATTCTGTTCCAGAGGCAGCAGTCCATAGGGCTCCTGTACCATGGGCTCTACGGCGGTATAGTATTCTGTTCCAGAGGCAGCAGTCCATAGGGCTCCTGTACTATGGGATCTACGGCGGTATAGTATTCTGTTCCAGAGGCAGCAGTCCATAGGGCTCCTGTACCATGGGCTCTACGGCGGTATAGTATTCTGTTCCAGAGGCAGCAGTCCATAGGGCTCCTGTACCATGGGCTCTACGGCGGTATAGTATTCTGTTCCAGAGGCAGCAGTCCATAGGGCTCCTGTACCATGGGCTCTACGGCGGTATAGTATTCTGTTCCAGAGGCAGCAGTCCATAGGGCTCCTGTACCATGGGCTCTACGGCGGTATAGTATTCTGTTCCAGAGGCAGCAGTCCATAGGGCTCCTGTACTATGGGCTCTACGGCGGTATAGTATTCTGTTCCAGAGGCAGCAGTCCATAGGGCTCCTGTACCATGGGCTCTACGGCGGTATAGTATTCTGTTCCAGAGGCAGCAGTCCATAGGGCTCCTGTACCATGGGCTCTACGGCGGTATAGTATTCTGTTCCAGAGGCAGCAGTCCATAGGGCTCCTGTACCATGGGCTCTACGGCGGTATAGTATTCTGTTCCAGAGGCAGCAGTCCATAGGGCTCCTGTACCATGGGCTCTACGGCGGTATAGTATTCTGTTCCAGAGGCAGCAGTCCATAGGGCTCCTGTACCATGGGCTCTACGGCGGTATAGTATTCTGTTCCAGAGGCAGCAGTCCATAGGGCTCCTGTACCATGGGCTCTACGGCGGTATAGTATTCTGTTCCAGAGGCAGCAGTCCATAGGGCTCCTGTACCATGGGCTCTACGGCGGTATAGTATTCTGTTCCAGAGGCAGCAGTCCATAGGGCTCCTGTACCATGGGCTCTACGGCGGTATAGTATTCTGTTCCAGAGGCAGCAGTCCATAGGGCTCCTGTACCATGGGCTCTACGGCGGTATAGTATTCTGTTCCAGAGGCAGCAGTCCATAGGGCTCCTGTACCATGGGCTCTACGGCGGTATAGTATTCTGTTCCAGAGGCAGCAGTCCATAGGGCTCCTGTACCATGGGATCTACGGCGGTATAGTATTCTGTTCCAGAGGCAGCAGTCCATAGGGCTCCTGTACCATGGGCTCTACGGCGGTATAGTATTCTGTTCCAGAGGCAGCAGTCCATAGGGCTCCTGTACCATGGGCTCTACGGCGGTATAGTATTCTGTTCCAGAGGCAGCAGTCCATAGGGCTCCTGTACCATGGGCTCTACGGCGGTATAGTATTCTGTTCCAGAGGCAGCAGTCCATAGGGCTCCTGTACCATGGGCTCTACGGCGGTATAGTATTCTGTTCCAGAGGCAGCAGTCCATAGGGCTCCTGTACCATGGGCTCTACGGCGGTATAGTATTCTGTTCCAGAGGCAGCAGTCCATAGGGCTCCTGTACCATGGGCTCTACGGCGGTATAGTATTCTGTTCCAGAGGCAGCAGTCCATAGGGCTCCTGTACTATGGGCTCTACGGCGGTATAGTATTCTGTTCCAGAGGCAGCAGTTCATGCAGTGTAACAAGAAAAGAAAAGGCGAGCCAGTAATCACACAACCAATCACTCTGACCGCCAGATTACCTCACCAGCCTTCGCTCTATGTTCTCTGTTCAATCACTCCAGTCATCACCTACATCTCAGAACTAGTCTGAAGTAGACTGTTCGTCAGAAATACTGCTTCTCAGAACTAGACAGATGTCAATAGCTGGGAAGTGAACAGTTTGAGAGGGAGGGAAGGAGAAGTGTCAAGTCAAATCAATTTTTATTGGTCACATACACATGGTTAGCAGATGTTAATGTGAGTGACCAAATGCTTGTGCTTCTAGTTCCAACAGTGCAGTAATATCTAACAAATAATCTAACAATTCCCAACAACTACCTAATACACAAATCTAACAAGTAATCTAACAATTCCCCAACAACTACCTAATACACACATCTAAAGGGGTGAATGTGTATAAATACTGTATATGGATGAGCGATGGCCGAGTGGTATGGGCAAGGTGCAGTAGATGGTATAAAATACAGTACATACATGTGATATGAGTAATGTAAGATATGTAGACATTATTAAAGTGGCATTATTTAGAGTGGAATTAGTTTTTTGCATAGTCCGTGTGACTCTTGTCTTATAAAAAGACAAATGTTCTTCCTGATTAATGAGTGTGGACAGACAGACAGACAGACAGACAGACAGACAGACAGACAGACAGACAGACAGACAGACAGACAGACAGACAGACCCAGCTTGGTCCCTTACCTGATTACCGGCTGATGCTTATTCTCTCTGCTTCCCCAGACCTGTGTGTGTGTGTGTGTGTGTGTGTGTGTGTGTGTGTGTGTGTGTGTGTGTGTGTGTGTGTGTGTGTATGTGTGTGTGTAGGTTTGTGTGATGTGTCCCTTTCCTGCAGATCTAATTGTGATAATAGTCTGTAATTAGTTTTAAAGACAGGCAGGAGACGAGCTAGCGGTGAGCTGCTCATAGCTGGTTTGATTTCATCTTCACAGATGCTTCTCGTTCAGTCCAATAAGAGTGAAACCCCTCCAGCAGTCACAGAGCCAGACACCCTGAGTTCTGTTCAATGGGAAAGAGATAGAGATGGATGTGGAGGCTCCTAGCTGCTTGCCTGGCTATCAATCCATATCACTCCGGCCATACGCCACGCCCACTAATGTTTTTTCTCCACGATGAGTCGGGATTTGCTTCGGCCCCAACGACTTAACAAATGCGAACACATTTAAACCGTTCTGATTGGTCCCAGAAACCAATGGGTTGGGCCAGAGCTGGCCTACACAAATCATGAATCGGGTCAGTTTGATGTCAGCACAAATGACTTCTAGGATAGCAGGTTCAGACTGATTTATGGAGCGATCGATAGAGCAGTGGAATTAAATTCAGGATGAGTCGGCAGGCAACCTGCTGTTGGAAGGGAACAGAGATTTGTTGGACATTTTTGGTGAGTGTCACATTGCAAATGTAACGAGAGATACTGCCTTCCCAGGGTACTAACCCAAAGCAGTGTCATAACTGCTAGCCCACTAAAAACATGGCTCTGTATGGAGATCAGAGAGAGGAAAGAGGAAATACCAAACCTAGAAAGACCAGACAGGAGACCAGACAGGAGACCAGACCAACCAGACAGGCGATCAGACAGGAGACCAGATAGGAGACCAGACCGACCAGACAGGAAATCAGACAAGAGATCAGAAAGGAGAACAGACAGGAGACCAGACAGGAGACCAGACCGACCAGACAGGTGACCAGACAGGAGACCAGACCGACCAGACAGGAGACCAGACAGAAGACCAGACCAACCAGACAGGAGACCAGACAAGAGACCAGACAGGAGACCAGACCAACCAGACAGGAGACCAGACAGGAGACCAGACAGGAGACCCGACCAAACAGACAGGAGACCAGACAGGAGACCAGATAGGAGACCAGACCGACCAGACAGGAGACCAGACCAACCAAACAGGAGACCAGACAAGAGACCAGACAGGAGACCAGACCAACCAGACAGGAGACCAGACAGGAGACCAGATAGGAGACCAGACCGACCAGACAGGAAATCAGATAGGAGACCAGACAGGAGACCAGACCAACCAGACAGAAGACCAGACAGGAGACCGACCAACCAGACAGGAGACCAGACAGGAGACCAGACCAACCAGACAGGAGACCAGACAAGAGACCAGACAGGAGACCAGACCAACCAGACAGGAGGCCAGACCAACCAGGCAGGAGACCAGACAAGAGACCAGACAAGAGACCAGACAGGAGACCAGACAGGAGATCACACAGGAGACCAGACTGACCATACAGGAGACCAGACCGACCAGACAGGAGACCAGACAGAAGACCAGACCAACCAGACAGGAGACCAGACAGGAGACCAGACCAACCAGACAGGAGACCAGACAAGAGACCAGACAGGAGAGCAGACCAACCAGACAGGAGACCAGACAAGGGACAAGACAGGAGACCAGACCAACCAGACAGGAGACCAGACAAGAGACCAGACAGGAGACCAGACCAACCAGACAGGAGACCAGACAAGAGTCCAGACAGGAGACCAGACCAACCAGACAGGAGACCAGACAGGAGACCAGACAGGAGACCCGACCAACCAGACAGGAGACCAGACAGGAGACCAGATAGGAGACCAGACCGACCAGACAGGAGACCAGACCAACCAAACAGGAGACCAGACAAGAGACCAGACAGGAGACCAGACCAACGAGACAGGAGACCAGACAGGAGACCAGATAGGAGACCAGACCGACCAGACAGGAAATCAGACAAGAGATCAGAAAGGAGACCAGACAGGAGACCAGACAGGAGACCAGACCGACCAGACAGGTGACCAGACAGGAGACCAGACCGACCAGACAGGAGACCAGACAGAAGACCAGACCAACCAGACAGGAGACCAGACAAGAGACCAGACAGGAGACCAGACCAACCAGACAGGAGACCAGACAAGAGACCAGACAGGAGACCAGACCAACCAGACAGGAGACCAGACAGGAGACCAGATAGGAGACCAGACAGGAGACCAGACCAACCAGACAGGAGACCAGACAGGAGACCAGATAGGAGACCAGACCGACCAGACAGGAAATCAGACAGGAGACCAGACATGAGACCAGACCAACCAGACAGAAGACCAGACAGGAGACTGACCAACCAGACAGGAGACCAGACAGGAGACCAGACCAACCAGACAGGAGACCAGACAAGAGACCAGACAGGAGACCAGACCAACCAGACAGGAGACCAGATCAACCAGACAGGAGACCAGACAAGAGACCAGACAAGAGACCAGACAGGAGACTAGACAGGAGATCACACAGGAGACCAGACTGACCATACAGGAGACCAGACCGACCAGACAGGAAACCAGACAGAAGACCAGACCAGCCAGACAGGGGACCAGACAGGAGACCAGACCAACCAGACAGGAGTCCAGACAAGAGACCAGACAGGAGAGCAGACCAACCAGACAGGAGACCAGACAAGAGACCAGACAGGAGACCAGACCAACCAGACAGGAGACCAGACAAGAGACCAGACAGGAGACCAGACCAACCAGACAGGAGACCAGACAAGAGACCAGACAGGAGACCAGACCAACCAGACAGGAGACCAGACAGGAGACCAGATAGGAGACCAGACCGACCAGACAGGAAATAAGACAAGAGATCAGAAAGGAGACCAGACCGACCAGACAGAAGACCAGGCAGGAGACCGACCGACCAGACAGGAGACGAGACAGGAGATCAGACCAACCAGACAAGAGACCAGACAGGAAACAAGACCAACCAGACAGGAGACCAGACAAGAGACCAGACAGGAGACCAGACCAACCAGACAGGAGACCAGACAAGAGACCAGACAAGAGACCAGACAGGAGACCAGACAGGAGATCATACAGAAGACCAGAATGACTAGACAGGAAATCAGACAGGAGACCAGACAGGAGACCAGACCAACCAGACAGAAGACCAGACAGGAGACCGACCGACCAGACAGGAGACCAGACAGGAGACCAGACCAACCAGACAGGAGACCAGACAAGAGACCAGACAGGAGACCAGACCAACCAGACAGGAGACCAGACCAACCAGGCAGGAGACCAGACAAGAGACCAGACAAGAGACCAGACAGGAGACCAGACAGGAGATCACACAGGAGACCAGACTGACCATACAGGAGACCAGACCGACCAGACAGGAGACCAGACAGAAGACCAGACCAACCAGACAGGAGACCAAACTGGAGACCAGACCAACCAGACAGGAGACCAGACATGAGACCAGACAGAAGAGCAGACCAACCAGACAGGAGACCAGACAAGAGACCAGACAGGAGACCAGACCAACCAGACAGGAGACCAGACAAGAGACCAGACAGGAGACCAGACCAACCAGACAGGAGACCAGACAGGAGACCAGACAGGAGACCCGACCAACCAGACAGGAGACCAGACAGGAGACCAGATAGGAGACCAGACCGACCAGACAGGAGACCAGACCAACCAAATAGGAGACCAGACAAGAGACCAGACAGGAGACCAGACCAACCAGACAGGAGACCAGACAAGAGACCAGACAGGAGACCAGACCAACCAGACAGGAGACCAGACAGGAGACCAGACAGGAGACCCGACCAACCAGACAGGAGACCAGACAGGAGACCAGATAGGAGACCAGACCGACCAGACAGGAGACCAGACCAACCAAATAGGAGACCAGACAAGAGACCAGACAGGAGACCAGACCAACCAGACAGGAGACCAGACAGGAGACCAGATAGGAGACCAGACCGACCAGACAGGAAATCAGACAAGAGATCAGAAAGGAGACCAGACCGACCAGACAGAAGACCAGGCAGGAGACCGACCGACCAGACAGGAGACGAGACAGGAGATCAGACCAACCAAACAAGAGACCAGACAGGAAACCAGACCAACCAGACAGGAGACCAGACAAGAGACCAGACAGGAGACCAGACCAACCAGACAGGAGACCAGACAAGAGACCAGACAAGAGACCAGACAGGAGACCAGACAGGAGATCATACAGGAGACCAGACCGACCAGACAGGAAATCAGACAAGAGACCAGAAAGGAGACCAGACCGACCAGACAGAAGACCAGACAGGAGACCGACCGACCAGACAGGAGACCAGACAGGAGATCAGACCAACAAGACAAGAGACCAGACAGGAGACCAGACCAACCAGACAGGAGACCAGACAAGAGACCAGACAGGAGACCAGACCAACCAGACAGGAGACCAGACAAGAGACCAGACAGGAGACCAGACCAACCAGACAGGAGACCAGACAAGAGACCAGACAAGAGACCAGACAGGAGAGCAGACAGGGGACCAGACAGGAGATCAGACAGGAGACCAGACCGACCAGACAGGGGACAAGACAGGAGACCAGACCGACCAGATAGGAGACCAGACAGAAGACCAGACCAACCAGACAGGAGACTAGACAAGAGACCAGACAGGAGACCAGACCAACCAGACAGGAGACAAGACAAGAGACCAGACAAGAGACCAGACAGGAGAGCAGACAGGGGACCAGACAGGAGATCAGACAGGAGACCAGAAAAGAGACCAGACAGAAGACCAGACCAACCAGACAGGAGACTAGACAAGAGACCAGACAGGAGAGCAGACCGACCAGACAGGAGACCAGACAAGAGACCAGACAGGAGACCAGACCAACCAGACAGGAGACCATACAAGAGACCAGACAGGAGACCAGACCAACCAGACAGGAGACCAGACAAGAGTCCAGACAGGAGACAAGACCAACCAGACAGGAGACCAGACAGGAGACCAGACAGGAGACCCGACCAACCAGACAGGAGACCAGACAGGAGACCAGATAGGAGACCAGACCGACCAGACAGGAGACCAGACCAACCAAACAGGAGACCAGACAAGAGACCAGACAGGAGACCAGACAAACCAGACAGGAGACCAGACAGGAGACCAGATAGGAGACCAGACCGACCAGACAGGAAATCAGACAAGAGATCAGAAAGGAGACCAGACAGGAGACCAGACAGAAGACCAGGCAGGAGACCGACCGACCAGACAGGAGACGAGACAGGAGATCAGACCAACCAGACAGGAGACCAGACAAGAGTCCAGACAGGAGACAAGACCAACCAGACAGGAGACCAGACAAGAGACCAGACAGGAGACCAGACCAACCAGACAGGAGACCAGACAAGAGACCAGACAAGAGACCAGACAGGAGACCAGACAGGAGATCATACAGGAGACCAGACCGACCAGACAGGAAATCAGACAAGAGACCAGAAAGGAGACCAGACCGACCAGACAGAAGACCAGACAGGAGACCGACCGACCAGACAGGAGACCAGACAGGAGATCAGACCAACCAGACAAGAGACCAGACAGGAGACCAGACCAACCAGACAGGAGACCAGACAAGAGACCAGACAGGAGAGCAGACCAACCAGACAGGAGACCAGACAAGAGACCAGACAGGAGACCAGACCAACCAGACAGGAGACGAGACAAGAGACCAGACAAGAGACCAGACAGGAGAGCAGACAGGGGACCAGACAGGAGATCAGACAGGAGACCAGACCGACCAGACAGGGGACAAGACAGTAGACCAGACCGACCAGACAAGAGACCAGACAGAAGACCAGACCAACCAGACAGGAGACTAGACAAGAGACCAGACAGGAGACCAGACCAACCAGACAGGAGACGAGACAAGAGACCAGACAAGAGACCAGACAGGAGAGCAGACAGGGAACCAGACAGGAGATCAGACAGGAGACCAGAAAAGAGACCAGAAAGGAGACCAGACAGGAGACCAGACCGACCAGACAGGAGACCAGACAGAAGACCAGACCAACCAGACAGGAGATTAGACAAGAGACCAGACAGGAGACCAGACCAACCAGACAGCAGACCAGACAAGAGACCAGACAAGAGACCAGACAGGAGACCAGACATGACACCAGACAGGAGACCAGACAGGAGACCAGAAAAGAGACCAGAAAGGAGACCAGACAGGAGACCAGACTGACAAGCCCAGAGATACTAACCTGTTCTCCATTTCAATACTCTTTAATCTGTCTGTCAGGCTGGTCAGTAGAAATAGAACGTCGATATGCCTTCCTCGGCACTCACAAAAAAACAACAAAAAAACAAGGCACGAACTAATGATGCTCGGAGCCAAAGCATGCTGCTTAAACCACTGTGCTACAACAGTTCACAATGCTCTAGGAATTCTGATGGTAATAGTGAGTTGTTTTTAATTATTTTGTTTTAAGCCTTCCTCAAGCCATAGCTCTAACCTTAACCACCTAAAATGAATGCATGAACTGTTAACCTTTGAGTTGTTTCTGTTTAACCCTTTAACCACGCAGAATTAACCCTGTAACCATGCGGAATTAACCCTGTAACCATGCGGAATTAATCCTGTAACCATGCGGAATTAACCATGTAACCATGTGGAATTAATGCGTAAAAAATAGACGTAAGCCAAATTTCGAAGGGAAACTATGAGATCTTTTTGGTCTGTGTACTAGAGAGAGATAAGGGGAGAGAGAGAAGGAAATGGAGAGGGAGGTAGACAGAGAGACAGAGGCAAAGAGAGAGAGAGAGGGGGATAGAGAGAGACAGAGGCAGAGAGAGAGAGGGAGGTAGAGAGGGGGAGGCAGAGAGAGAGAAAGGAGGAAGAGAGAGGGAGGTAGAGAGAGAGAAATAGGGGAAGAGAGAGGGAGGAAGAGAGAGAGAAAGAAAGAGGAAGAGAGAGAGAGGGAAGAAGAGAAAGAGAGGGAGGGAGATAGAGAGAGACAGAGGCAGAGATAGAGGGAGGTAGAGAGAGAGAGGGAGGGAGATAGAGAGGCGGCGGCTCCTTCCATTAATTTAAAGTGGAGTTGGAAGGAAGGTAATTTATAAGCTCTGCAGAGCAGCCTGCTGTCGGCACACAAGCACACACACAAAGGCAGAGAGGCAGAGAGGCATGCAGACAGGAAAAGAGAAAGTGCTGCAAGAGGAGAGAGTTTTTGGCTGTCGTCTATATTCTACTGTCTTCCCTGTCCCTCCCTCCCTTACTCCCTCTCCTTCCCTTCCTCCCTTTCCCTCCCTTCCTCACTCACTCACTCTCCCTCCCTCCCTCACTCTCCTCCTCCTTATCCCTCCCTTCCCCCTCTCCCTCCCTTCCTCCCTATTCCTCCCTATCCCTCCCTATCTCTCTCTTCCTCTCTCTCCCTTCCTTCCTCCCTCTCCCTTCTTCCCTCCCTTCTTCCCTCCCTACCTCCCTCCCTGTTTCTCACTCCCTTCCTCCCTACCCCTCCCCTCCTCCCTATCTCTCCCTTCCTCCCAATCCCTCCCTCCCTCCCTCCCAATCCCTCCCTCCCTCCCAATCCCTCCCTCCCTCCCTCCCTTCCTTCCTTCCTTCCTTCCTTCCTTCCTTCCTTCCTTCCTTCCTTCCTTCCTTCCTTCCTTCCTTCCTTCCTTCCTTCCTTCCTTCCTTCCTTCCTCCCTCTCACTCCCTTCCTCCCTACCCCTCCCTTCCTCCCTATCCCTCCCTTCCTACCTTCCTTCCTCCCTCTCACTCCCTTCCTCCCTATCCCTCCCTTCCTACCTTCCTTCCTCCCTCTCACTCCCTTCCTCCCTCTCACTCCCTTCCTCCCAATCACTCCCTTCCTCCCTCTCCCTTTACCTCCCTTCCTCCCTCTCACTCTCTTCCTCCCTGTCTCTCCCTTTACCTCCCTTCCTCCCTCTCCCTCCCTTTACCTCCCTCCCTCCCTCCCCTTTTACCCTTCCCCTGAGGGCTACCAGCTTGGCATTATGCCAGTGTCCAACCATGCCAGGCTCACCTAAGCACTGTAATCTAGATCTGTTTAGCTGACCAGATGAAGCCAGTCATTAAGGAACTCTGCCACTCACATGTTTCATCTAGGACAGAGCTACAGTCTAGAATCACAGACAAAGTTCACCAGTAAATAACAATCAAATGGATATAAACTTGAACTGATTTGAACTGAGTGTCCCTTAAACATACTGTAACTCTGTTACTAATACTAGAGAGAGTGGGTGTTCACTCACTGTAACTCTGTTACTAATACTGGAGAGAGTGGGTGTTCACCCAATGTAACTCTGTTACTGATACTGGAGAGAGTGGGTGTTCACCTACATACAGCCTGTTGGTGTGATGAAAACAGCACGTAGAACCTCACTGCTTTCTCTCTCTAAGTATGTCTTTCTTGAGCAGAAACGTAATGAAATCTTAAATAAGTTAAACTGTTGTCAAGTAAGCAACCTCTGAAATATTTATCTGCTGAATTAACTGTAAGGAGAGTTAGTAGAGAGCAGTGTTTGTGTGTAGTTACTTGTTTATGTGTGTGTGTGTGTGTGTGTGTGTGAGTGCGTGCGTGCGTGCGTGCGTGCGTGCGTGTGTGTGTGTGTGTGTGTGTGTGTGCGTGCGTGTGTGTGTGTGTGTAGTTATTTATTCATGCTGTGGGCTAGACGCAGCTCAGTCACTGCATTATTTAGGCTGTGAGTATACACACTCAGTAGGGCGGCTCTTTAGAGGGGTCACTGACCACGCTTTGAAATAATGGCATTAGAAACGTTCTGCCTAGCTAGTGCAGAAAATGCAGAGTGCGTGTGTGTGTTTGGGTGGTGGTGGGGAGGAGAGTCAAATGATTTTCTCTTCAGAGATGAACAAGGACATTTAACATACAGCCGTCCAGCCTACAGGAGAGGTGTGTGTGTGTGCGTGCGTGTGTGTGTGCGTGCGTGTGTGCGTGCGTGCACTAGCTAGGCTAATGGTGCTGAAGGCGTGTTACGGCAATGCCAGGTATGACATGCAATTTGATGGTATGGAGGTGTGGAGACCCGTCTTTTACGGAAATTAATATGGTTTCAATATTCACATCATATCTCTCACATTCATTCTCCTTCATTATCTTTCACATTGTCTCTCTCACCGTGGCCCTCCCTCTTTCCCTCCGCAGATAGAATCAGATGTTATTTGTCTATTGAGGGACCAGGATAACGTTTAATAAAGGCCTGCTATAATAACCATTAGGGCTGGGATGTAACCCTGGTGACAGGACTGTACAGGCAGGCCATTAAGGATCTATTGAGCTCCAGTTACACTGACCAGGCTATGTGATTAGATGATCTAGTAGTCTAATTGTTATTACACTGCAGCCACACATTCATTTCTCATTTATGAATACTAATTGACCCTAGCCTGCCCCTCACGCCTCCTCTCCCCTCATCTCCTTTCTTCTCCTCCTCTCTTCCCTCCTCTCTTACCCCTCCATCTCTTCCTCAGTCAGCATGTTCTCTCCAGTAGCCAGTAGCGTTAGTTTAATTGTGCCAGTGTTTCCCCTGCAGAGACGTTTATTGATCCTGATTGATTTCTGACCACAGGATATTGATCAGCTGGAGGCAACTCCAAAGCCCCGCCCACTTCTAATGGGAGACCCTCTGTGTGTGACAGGACACAAATAATCAACACAAACAACCCCCGCCGATCATACATGCACGTCCCTCGGCCAGCTGCTCCACCAAGGCCAATGCTCTCTGGCTACCATGGTGACGTCTCTCTAAGGTGTGATTGGTCAAAAGAATGCCATGGAGTTATTGAAAGTCTCTGAAAAAGTGTTCTACCGAAAAAATTTGGTTACTAGCTAACTTTTTAATTTGGATCCCGCAACGCTGTTAGCCTCAGTTGCTGGGAGCGCTGCAGTATATCTGTCCAGGGATCCTGCCAACCAAAAGTTTGAAGGGCCTAGCTGCTAACTAGCTATCAAGTTAGCAAGATTTCCTTGAGAGCTGGATCACAGCCCTTGTGGCTGGGACTGTGGATTATTGTTTGTTGCTGTTTAAATCTGCCCTGCGACCTGCCCTGTCTAGAACTGCGTGGATTAGCCTATGTTGCTACCATGGCATCCAAAGCTTAAGGTAGAAGTAATAGAGAGGGCAGTGTTTCTCTATCACAGGTGAAGGATCTTTTAAATGAACGAGAGTCCTAAGAGCTTTGTCCAAATACTGCGAGACTCAACCAACAAAAGAATGAACGATCTGACCAGAGAGGTCCAGGACCTTAAGAACAGTTTGCAGTTCTCCCAGGGAGAGTTGGATGTCCTGAAAGAGACTTGCAGCAAGACGACAACAAACTGGAAGTCCTCTGGAGATGACATCAGCACCGTCTGTCAATCATTATTAACACATTTAGATTGGAAGTTAGTGGAGCAACCAGCTATCTAAACTTGTAGTAGGCCCAATCAATGTCAAATAACCGACCAGGGGGCCCCCATTGATTTTGTTAGTCACTCTCACTCAAATCTTCTTTCCACCCAAAATTAAATCAGTTCTAAAATTGCTCAAAATTCTCTCCACCTTATGAAAAACGGTGTAGAAATGTGCTTTAAAACAGCAACATTTTCTCGGCACCCCACGGCAAAAGGTGTAGTATTGCACTTTTTATTTTTTTAATCTCTTTTTATCTTAACATCATGTCTATCCCTGCCCCCCACCTTGGGGGGGAGGGGGGTATGGGTGTGGGTACGCAGCCCCTCATGATGAGTTAAGATTTTTTTGTGGCCCCACCCCCATCAAAGTTGTCCATTCCTGATCTAGAGGGACAATCCAGGCAGGATAACATTGTTGTGGATGACATACCAGAGTCTACACATGAGAACTGAGCCGAAGAGAAAGTGCGAAAAATGATCACTGAAAAGCTGCAGATGGATCGTATGAAGATTGAGGTGGAGCGTGCCCACAGGTCTGAAAAACATGCAACCAGCCCAGGTGACAGACCCAGGCCGATAGTGGTCAAGTTCCTGAGGTTTAAGGAAGATCTGGCTGTTCTGGAGGGAGCCAAGACCTTGGGAGGAACCAACATCTGAAACTGGGCGCTAGAGGTGGAAAGAACTTATCCCAGCTATAAAAGCTGCCAGAGAGCATGGGAACATTGCTGACATCTCCTACGAGAGGCTCATTGTCCACCCTCCCTCCCAAAAGCCTGGGAGGAATGGGAGAGCTGCAGGGTCAGTAGCTTCAACCCAACATCACACACATACACACACATATACTGTAGGTACAGTCTTAACTTAGATACACTTAGGTTGGAGTCAATAACACTCGTTTTTCAACCACTCCACAAATTTCTTGTTAACAAACTGTAGTTTTAGAAAGTTGGTTAGGACATCTACTTTGTGCATGACACAAGTCATTTCCAACAATTGTTTACAGACAGATTATTTCACTTATAATTCACTGTAACACAATTCCAGTGGGTCAGAAGTTTACATGCACTAAATTGACTGTGCCTTTAAACAGCTTGGAAAATTGCAGAAAATGATGTCATGGCTTTAGAAGCTTCTGATAGGCTAATTGACATCATTTATGTCAATTGGAAGTGTAACTCAGTGCCTCTTTGCTTGCCATCATGGGAAAATCGAAAGAAATCAGCCGAGGCGTCAGAAAAAAAGATTGTAGACCTCCACAAGTCTGGTTCATCCTTGGGAGCAATTTCCAAACGCCTGAAGGTACCAAGTTCATCTGTACAAACAATAGTACGCATGTATAAACACCATGGGACCACGCAGCCGTCATACCGCTCAGGAAGAAGACACGTTCTGTCTTCTAGAGTCAATGTACTTTGGTGTGAAAAGTACAAATCAATCCCAGAACAACAGCAAAGGACCTTGTGAAGATGCTGGAGGAAACAGGTACAAAAGTATCTATATCCACAGTAAAACAAGTCCTATATCGACATAACCTGAAAGGCTGCTCAGCAAGGAAGAAGCCACTGCTCCAAAACCACCATAAAAAAGCCAGACTACAGTTTGCAACTGTACATGGGGCCAAAGATCATACTTTTTGAAGAAATGTCCTCTGGTGTGATGAAACAAAAATAGAACTGTTTGGCCATAATGACCATCGTTATGTTTGGAGGAAAAAGGGGGATGCTTGCAAGCCGAAGAACACCATCCCAACCGTGAAGCACGGGGGTGGCAGCATCATGTTGTGGGGGTGCTTTGCCACAGGAGGGGCTCTGCACTTCACAAAGTAGATGACATCATGAGGAAGAAAAATGATGTAGAATATATTGAAGCAACATCTCAAGACATCAGTCAGGAAGTTAAAGCTTGGTTGCAAATGGGTCTTCCAAATGGACAATGACCCCAAAGCATACTTCCAAAGATGTGGCAAAATGGCTTAAGGACAACAAAGTCAAGGTATTGGAGTGGCCATCACAAAGCCCTGACCTCAACCCTATAGAAAATGTGTGGGCAGAACTGAAAAAGCGTGTGCGAGCAAGGAGGCCTACAAACCTGACTTAGTTACACCAGCTCTGTCAGGAGGAATGGGCCAAAATTCACCCGACTTATTGTGGGAAGCTTGTGGAAGGCTACCCGAAACGTTTGACCTAAGTTAAACAATTTAAAGGCAATGCTACCAAATACTAATTGAGTGTATGTAAACTTCTCACCCACTGGGAATGTGATGAAATAAATAAAAGCTGAAATAAATCATTCTCTCTACTGTTGTTCTGACATTTCACATTCTAAATATAAAGTGGTAATCCTTACTGACCTAAGACAGGGAATTTTTATTAAGATTAAATGTCAGGAATTGTGAAAAACTAAGTTTAAATGTATTTGGTTAAAGTGTATGTAAACCTCCGACTTCAACTGTATTTATTCTTTCTCCACATTATGTCTATCTCTGATGAGCTACCAAGGAAAGGGCTAAGAATATCCCATATTAATATATGAAGCCTTAGAAATAAGGTTCATGAAATCAATAACCTGCTAACATCGGATAACATTCATATATATATATATATATATATCATATAATATATATTTATTAATATATTTGTAATCTCTAAAACTCACTTAGATGATGATGATTGGTTAAAAGAAAATGGATAATACTTCTTAAAGTTGTATTGTTAGATTTTAGTGCAACCTTTGGTGTTGTTGATCATAAATTGATATTGAAAAAAATAACTATGGCTTACTATACCTATACCACCCTTCATCCCACTGCTGACTTACCTCTGAAGCTAAGTAGGGTTGGTCCTGGATGGGAGACCAGATGCTGCTGGAAGTGGTGATGGAGGGCCAATGGGGGCACTCTTCCCTCTGGTCTAAGTAGATCCCAATTCCCCAGGGCAGTGAATGGGACATTGCCCTGCGTAAGGGGGGGCCGTCTTTTGTATCGGACATTAAACAGGTGTCCTGACTCTCTGTGGTCATTACAAATCCCATGACACTTACATTAAGAATAAGGGTGTTCACCCCGGGGGCATGGCTAAATTCCCAACCTGGCCCTATTCCATCATAGCCACCTAGTCATCCCCTTCATTCCTAATTGGCATATATCATTCCTCACCTCTCCACCTGATAGCTGATGTGTGGTGAACGTTCTGGCACAGAAACAGTCACCGTGCATCAGCCAGGTAGGTGCTACACATTGGTGGTGGATGAGGTGAGTTTCCCGCTACTATGTAAAGCCGTTTGAGTACCTCAGTTGGTTGAAAAGCCCTATATAAAGTCAATCAATTATTATTATTTACATCACCCGCCATCACATTTTTGGAGAGTTATTTATCAGAGAGTGTTCTTCGTTGGAAGCTTCTCTAACATCAGATATGTACAGTGCGGCGTTCCTCAGGGCAGTTGCCTTGGGCCGTTAGTCTTATCTATTTTTACAAATTACTGGTCTCACAAGAAGCTAGAATGACTATGCATGCGGATGATTCCACACTCTACATGTCAGCACCCAAAGCCAGTGAGCTTTGGATTCTAAATAAGGAGCTACAGTCGGTATCAGAATGGGTGATTAATAATAAACTGGTCTTTAATACATCTAAAACTAAAAGCATTGAATTTGGTTTTAAGCATTTTCTAAGACCTAAAACTCAACTGGAGTTGTACGTAAAGGGTGTGACCATTGAGCAAGATGAGGAAGCTAAACTACAAGGTATAACATTGGATGGTCAATTATCATGGTCAAGTCATATTGCTAAAGTTGTTGTGAAGATGGGGAGGGGTATGTCTGTTATAACAAGATGTTCTGCGTTTTTTATACAAAAATCAACTGTACTAGTTGTTCAGGCTCTGGTTTTGTCCCATCTTGATTACTGTCCAGTAATATGGTCAAGTGCAGCACAGAAAGACCTAGAAAATCAGCAGCTGGCTTAAAACAGAGTAGCACACCTTGCCCTTAACTCCAGAACTTCCATCAACAACATGCAAGACAGTATTTCCTTGTTGTGTGTTTACTCGTTGAGAGATGAACTGCTTCTCTTCTACTTTTTATGAGAAATATTACTGTGATAAAAATTCCAGATAGCCTGCGTAATCAAATAACATCCAGCTCAGACACCCGCACATACCCCACCAGGGGTCTCTTCACAGTCATCAAGTCCAGAACGAATTCACGGTAACGCACAGTTTTATACAGAGCCATGATCGAATGGAACTCCCTTCCATCTCCAATAGCAAAATTACCTTTATAAAACTAATGGAACGATAGGAACTGTGAGGGGACACACACACACACACACACACACACACACACACACACACACACACACACACACACACACACACACACACACACACACACACACAGTTACACTCAGACACACTCCTACACACACATTATTTTTGAGTGTGACTGTCCTTGTCTAGCAGTGTATCCATGTTTTGCTACGTGTCAGTGTTTTGTGTTTTTTGTGGACCCCAGGAAGAGAAGCTGCTTCTGCAAAAGCTAAATGGGGATCGAAAAATATATTTAAAAGTTGGATGTTTTCTCAAAAGGAAGTATGTAAATTATGTTGAATAGACTAAACACACACACACACACACACACACACACACACACACACACACACACACACACACACACACACACACACACACACACACACACACACACACACACACACACACACACACACATTGATGTATAATTGAAGTAATCCTGTACACTAGCTGAGGTACACAGGCAGCGGGTTGAAACACTCTGATGTGACTGGCAGCTTAAGGCAGTCAGATCAGCCTGGTCACAGCACCCTTTAATATAATATAAAAGCACCCTCTAATGAAAACATGAATAAACATATTGCTACACGCTGACACATCAAGGGCAAACTGCCACTCATTAATTCATTAACCACAAAATATAGGAAGTGACAAGTTAGTTACTCAGGACATGAAATAAAAAAATATGCAAATATCCCGACCAGTTTTACACCAATGAATTCAACATTTTAGAGGAAATAATTTCAGACTATATCTCAATTACAGATTACTAGAACATTTCTCAGAGAGAGGGAGAGGGAGAGAGGGAGAGAGAGAGAGAGGGAGAGAGAGAGAGAGAGAGAAAGAGAGAGAGAGAAAGAGTGAGAGAGAGGGAGAGAGGGAGAGGAAGAGAGGGAGAGAGAGAGAGGAAGAGAGAAAGGGAGAGAGAGAGAGAGAGGGAGAGAGAGAGAACGGGAGAGGGAGAGAGGGAGAGGGAGAGAAGGAGAGAGAGAGAGGGAGAGAGAGAGGGGGGAGAGGGAGAGAGAGAGAGAGAGAGATAGAGATAGAATTCAAGAGGAAATAATGTCAGACTATATTTCAATTACAGATTACTAGAACATTTCTCAGAGAGAGGGAGAGGGAGAGAGAGAGAGAGAGAGAGAGAGAGAGAAAGGGAGAGAGAGAGAGAAAGGGAGAGAGAGAGAGAGAGAGAGAGAGAGAGAGGGGAAAGGGAGAGAGAGAGAGAGAGAGGGAGACAGAGAGAGAAAGGGAGAGAGAGAGAGGGAGAGAGAGAGAGGGGGAGAGGGAGAGATGGAGAGAGATAGAGAGAGAGAGAGAGAGAGAGAGAGAGAGAGAGAGAGGGAGAGAGAGAGGGAGAGAGGGAGAGATGGAGATAGAGAGAGAGAGATAGAGAGAGAGAGAGAGGGAGAGAGAGAGAGAGAGAGAGAGAGAGGGGGAGAGAGGGAGAGAGAGAGAGAGAGAGGGAGAGAGGGAGAGAGAGAGAGAGAGGGGGAGAGGGAGAGATGGAGAGAGAGAGATAGAGAGAGAGAGAGAGAGAGAGAGAGAGAGAGAGAGAGAGGGAGAGAGAGAGAGAGAGGGAGAGAGAGAGAGAGAGAGAGAGAGAGAGAGAGAGAGAGAGAGAGAGAGAGAGAGATGATTGTACAGTACAGTTTTCACCAAGCTGTATGGTTAAACTGCACCACTCCCAGATCTACAAGACAGAGAGGATTAAACAATATTAATATTAGAGCTAATTCAGTAACAGCTGGCAACACCAGATCCTTAGTTTTAGTTTCTCTATTTTGCACAACAATCGAAAAGGTTTTATTTATCATTTGTCGTCGCCAGATAACAAAAATCTCAACATTCTCACCCACTGAACATTTCATTAAGGCCTGCTGTAATAACTGTGTGTGTGTTTGTGTGCCTGTCTGCGGAGCGTAGAGATGGCATCTCCAGCAGCAGGCTCCCTCCACAGTCTACACCAGCAGACTCCTCAGTGGCCAATTAGAACACAGAAGTAATCTGACTGGGCACCACGCGCAATGATCGATTTATCTCACACATGAAACATATGTAACGTGTTACTGTGTCCCCTGTGTGTGTGTTGTGTGTGTGTGTGTGTGTGTGTGTGTGTGTGTGTGTGTGTGTGTGTGTGTGTGTGCGCGTGTGTGTGTATTTGTAACATGCCACAATGTAAGTGTAATGAACACATCAGCTAACGTGTTATAGTTGACCCTGATGTCCTCACAAGGGAGCCCCCTGCGACTCTCTGGTGCTATATACTGTAAACTAGTCTGCTATAGGAGGGTACTCACTAGATGGTCATACTAGAAATGACTTAATTGGCGGTATTGTCGTCAAAAATAAGGAGGAAGTACATTATCTATTATTACCACATTTTTGTTAAGGTTTATGAATACAAAGGTATTTGCGGCTACTTCTGTCCTGTCCTGCATAGACGGGTGGGTAAAGACTGACAGTGGAGGTCTCTGTGTGTTATAGTTATAACCAGCTCTCTGTGATCAGACCACTGAGTTGAAACAATACTCCCCGTCTCTTTAGCGCTCCTTCTGAGAGGCTTCAGGGACCAAGGAGACAGGGAGAGACGGAGACAGAGAAGGAGTGGAGAGGGAAAGAGAGGTGAGAGTGGAGATAGGAGGAGTTGAGTGGGTAGGAGACCGAGGAGGGGGAGGCTGGCTGTCAGAGAGAGGCTTTCGATTGGGTTGGGAGCGGGCTCTCTCTCTCTATCTCCATCTTCCCTCCCGTCTTCCCCCCCCCACACTGACAGCTGTTCTACAGGCCTTTCACAGAGTCCCGATAATCACTGCGCCTATAGACAGACACATCCATTTAACTGCAGCTACTGTAGCATGGTTCTATACAGTACCACACATACGGAATAGGAGACACACTGTGTGCTTGAGTGGAGCACTAAAGCCTATCCTGCCATGAACTTGTGTGCGATCCTTTCAGACTCACAGCTCCAATAGGGAGAAACACTTCACCGTAGCTGCAGTACACCTCTATAGAACGGGTGTAACCGTGGGACTTCAATCTCTTTCAGATCAACTGGGCAATATAATACACAGTTTCCCCTCTCAACCCATTGAGCCTTGTCTAAAACCCATTTCGTTTAGGGATATAAAAGGGAAAGACTCTGTGTGAGGATCTACTGTTAGGAGCTCTCTGTGGCTGCGAATGGGTCCCTGGGGAGTCTGTGATGTGATCCTGAGGAGGAGGAGGGTGAAGCGAAGAGGAAAGGCACATCTGACATCGCCCCAAATCTCTCACATCAATAAAGGAGGGTTCACAGTTTGCCATCATGTCTCTCCTCAGAGCACTTTCACTATCTCCCTCTCTCTTCCTCCCTCTCTCCATCGCTCTCTGTCTTTCTCCCCTAAGGGATGGTGCCTGTGGCTCTCTCCTCTTTACCATCTCTCTCTCTCCAGCTCTCTCCTTCTCCCTCTAAAAGCGTAGGGATTTGCCGGCTAACCCCCGCAGTATTAGCGTCTGTTGACTCAAGGTGATCGGATGCACTTTGTCGGGGTGATGGACAAACCGTGTGTTTTCCTGGCTGTCCACACACACACACACACACACACGGATAAATGTCAGAGAGCAGAGCAAATCTTCTAAATGGTAGGTCACCAGAACCCTTAGGACCCCTCTCACTCTACGGCCGTCCACATATTGCCCGCCTCGAAAAAACAAACAGTGAGGGATCAAATGCTCTCAGGCACTGGGGTCCCCAGTGTAATAGTGGAGACAGTGTATATATACACACACACACACACACACACACACACACACACACACACACACACACACACACACACACACACACACACACACACACACACACACACACAAACACCAGGGTCAGAACTGGACAGAACAAAAGACACTCTGCATTGAACGCCGAGACGAAACCCTGTTATAATGAGTTGAACTAATGTATATAGATGCAGTCTGTCATACCAGCCATGTTACAACACAATAGGAGATTTAAGGTTGAAAACAAACCAAACAGCAATTAATGATAGTCATTACACAGCAGCACAAACCACTTACAACTTATCATTTCACTGTTACCCTAATTAAGGCACAAGTACAGCACGGCTGCGTCTCTAAGATGTTATATTTCTCCTGGTGGAAGAATTCAGACAGACTGCTTGAAACGCCAGTGTGTGTGCGTGTGTGTGTGTGTGTGTGTGTGTGTGTGTGTGTGTGTGTGTGTGTGTGTGTGTGTGTGTGTGTGTGTGCATGTGTGTGTGTGTGTGTGCGTGCGTGTGTGTCTTAGATCTATCTGCTCCTCTTTAATCGTTCATGACTGTAGCTGGAGGCTGTTTGGCAAAACATTTGTGTTAGTTTAGTTTAGTGCCTTAAATTAGCTGTGATCTCCCCTCCATACACACACACACACACACACACACACACACACACACACACACACACACACACACACACACACACACACACACACACACACACACACACACACACACACACACACACACACACACACACACACACACACACACACACACACACAAACACACACACACACAGTCTGACCTGACAAATGCGTACAGACACCAATCGGCTCTAACAAGCATCTGAGGGCGTGCGGACACGGCTGTTTGATTTCCCCTCGTTTTCCTCTTCCTTCAGGGAGTTCAAAGCCTCATATCTCTGTGAGGATAAAAGAGGGGAGAGAGAGAGAGAGAGAGAGAGAGGTGGGGGGGGGGTAGGGGGGGGGGTGCAGGGGGCGGGGGGTTGGTTGAAGGTAAAAGGTTTTTAAATAGCCTATGAAAAGAGAGACATGAGGGCAGACCTTTGGTTGAAGGTAAAATTATTTTAAATAGTCTATGAAAAGAGAGGCAGTTATTTGGCCGAGATTCTCTCTCTCTCTTTCTCTCTCTCTTTCACTCCCTCTCTCTCCCTCATGATGTCTGGAGAATCCATTTGCATCCAGCACATCGAAGAAGATGCCGTAGATCAGATAATAAAGCCTGAAGACTGAAAAAAGATATGATCAGTTTGATTAGAGAAAAATCACATATATCTCTTCCTCACCTGACACACAATGCTGGCAGAGAAACAGAAACATTTGAGGGCCTGAAAGAGCGACTAATGCGAGAGAAAGAGAGAGAGACCAGATGAAGAGAAAGAGAGAGACCAGACGTAGAGAAACGAGAGAGAGACCAGAGGTAGAGAAATGAGAGAGAGACCAGAGGGATGGAAAAGAGAGAGACCAGAGGGATAGAAAATAGAGAGACCAGAGGTAGAGAAAGAGAGACCAGAGGTAGAGAAAGAGAGACCAGAGGGATGGAAATTAGACAGACCAGAGGGATAGAAATTAGACAGACCAGAGGGATAGAAAATAGAGAGACCAGAGGGATAGAAAATAGAGAGACCAGAGGTAGAGAAAGAGAGACCAGAGGGATAGAAATTAGACAGACCAGAGGGAGAGAAAATAGACAGACCATAGGGAGAGAAAGAGAGACCAGAGGGAGAGAAAATAGACAGACCAGAGGGAGAGAAAGAGAGACCAGAGGGAGAGAAAGAGAGACCAGAGGGATATAAATTAGACAGACCAGAGGGATATAAATTAGACAGACCAGAGGGAGAGAAAGAGAGACCAGAGGGAGAGAAAAAGAGACCAGAGGGATAGAAATTAGACAGACCAGAGGGAGAGAAAGAGAGACCAGAGGGAGAGAAAATAGACAGACCAGAGGGAGAGAAAATAGACAGACCAGAGGGAGAGAAATAAAGAGACTAGAAAAAGAGTGATAGAGATAATTGGAATGAGAGGACCCGTGGGGGTGGTGGATGGTGCGTAGAGGGGACTGAAGGAGTATAGATTGTACATGGATGGTTGGATGGGAAGGAGGTGAATCAGGGAGAGGGGATACCCAGGATGGGGGCGTGACGCAGGGCTGAGATGTGGGGTGAGTGAGAGGGAGGGATGAAGTTTACAGAGGCTAAATCCAAGGAGCTGGTAATAGCCTGGTAGCAACCTGGTAACAACCTGGCAACAACCTGGTAACAACCTGGTACAAAACTGGTAACAGCCTGGTAACAACCTGGTAACAACCTGGTAACAACCTGGTAACAACCTGGAAACAACCTGGTTACAACCTGGTAAAAAACTGGTAACAGCCTGGTAACAACCTGGTAACAACCTGGCAACAACCTGGTAGCAGCCTGGTAGCAGCCTGGTAGCAACCTGGTAACAACCTGGCAACAACCTGGTAACAACCTGGTAAAAAACTGATAACAGCCTGGTAACAACCTGGTAACAAACTGGCAACAACCTGGCAACAACCTGGTAACAACCTGGTAGCAGCCTGGTAGCAGCCTGGTAGCAACTTGGTAACAACCTAGCAACAACCTGGCAACAACCTGGTAACAAACTGTTAACAGCCTGGTAACAACCTGGTAGCAGCCTGGTAGCAGCCTGGTAGCAACCTGGTAACAACCCGGCAACAACCTGGTAACAACCTGGTAAAAAAAACTGGTAACAGCCTGGTAACAACCTGGCAACAACCTGGCAACAACCTGGCAACAATCTGGTAACAAACTGTTAACAGCCTGGTAACAACCTGGTAGCAGCCTGGTAGCAGCCTGGTAGCAACCTGGTAACAACCTAGCAACAACCTGGCAACAACCTTTTAACAAACTGTTAACAGCCTGATAACAACCTGGTAGCAGCCTGGTAGCAGCCTGGTAGCAACTTGGTAACAACCTAGCAACAACCTGGCAACAACCTGGTAACAAACTGTTAACAGCCTGGTAACAACCTGGTAGCAGCCTGGTAGCAGTCTGGTAGCAACTTGGTAACAACCTAGCAACAACCTGGCAACAACCTGGTAACAAACTGTTAACAGCCTGGTAACAACCTGGTAGCAGCCTGGTAGCAACCTGGTAACAACCTGGCAACAACCTGGTAACAACCTGGTAAAAAAAACTGGTAACAGCCTGGTAACAACCTGGCAACAACCTGGCAACAACCTGGCAACAATCTGGTAACAAACTGTTAACAGCCTGGTAACAACCTGGTAGCAGCCTGGTAGCAGCCTGGTAGCAACCTGGTAACAACCTAGCAACAACCTGGCAACAACCTGGTAACAAACTGGTAACAAACTGGTAACAACCTGGTAGCAACCTGGCAACAACCTGGTAACAACCTGGCAACAACACTGAGTCAGATGTCAGAGTCATAGTGGGTCTGAGAACTCCTCAGACCCACTACAAAAATACTTCTTAAACTATCTGAGAGCGAGAGCTCAGCGAGAGAGCTCTGTGAGAGAGAGCTCAGCGAGAGAGCTCTGAGAGAGAGAGAGAGCTCAGAAAGAGAGAAAGAGCTCTGAGAGAGAGAGAGAGAGAGCCAGGTTCCCACAGCGATGTTCCCTGGAATGTTCTGATGAATAAACTCCTCCTGACACTCTGACGGGAGCTGACCTTTCTAAGAAAGGCGGGAAAAGACGGAGGACAGAGAGTGAGAGAGACGAGATTCCGAGCTATGGACCGCCATGTGTGGGAAGGGAAGAGAGCGCAGAGGTGCTTTTGAAATATTGTCATTTTAATACAGTATCAATACTAACATGGTCAGTAATTTAACATTGTCAATACTAACATTGTCAGCAGTAGCTGTTTGCATTGTTGCACTGTCAAAGAATCAACCTGGCAGTGCAGTGTCAGAGAGATAGTGTGTGTCACAGTGTGTCAGAGGAAAGAAGCCGTCAGTCATTCAATAACAGCGCAGCAGGAGTGTGACATCTGTGTTTGACATAATGTCACTGTGACACTTAACAGCAGTCACTCATATAGCTGTCACTGAACTGCACTGTTACAGAGAGAGAGAGCAAGGGAAACTAGTGAAGAACAAACAACATTGTAAATACAACCCATATTTATGTTTATTTATTTTCCCTTTTGTACTTGAACCACTTGCACATCGTTACAACACTGTATGTAGGCATAATATAACATTTGAAATGTCTTTACTCTTTTGGAACATCTGTGAGTGTAATGTTTACTGTCAATTTTGATTGTTTATTTCACTTTTGTTTATTATCTACTTCACTTGCTTTGGCAATGCTAACATGTGTTTCCCATGCCAATAAAGCCCCTTGAAATGAATTGAATTGAGAGAGAAGGAGAGGGAGAGAGAAAGAGAGATGGTAAGAGAGAGAGAGAAAAGAGAAACTGTCAGAGAGAGAGAGAGAGAGAGAGAGAGAGAGAGAGAGAGAGAGAGAAAAGAGAAACTGTCAGAGAGAGAGAGAGAGAGAAAAGAGAAACTGTCAGAGAGAGGTCGCGATACTCAGATCCGTGGTGACTCACAATCTTGATTCAGAACGGAGCTCCTGTAAACTTCTCCTACCTCTTCTCCTCCCTCCCTCCTCCTCCTCTCCCCCCTCTTCCTCTCCACCACGATGGGAAAGAGGGAAGTGTGCCATCTGACGTCGGACAATGTTGTTGGGATCAGTTCCGTTTTCAAATGGTCAATTCAGACAGTGAACGATTGAGGGAACTGAGTGAGTAGAGAAATGGATTGACTCCAACCCTGCACCAAACTCACACAGTCCTTATGACTGTCCGTCTGTATCGAAGTCTGACTGGACATCATAAATCCATCATGTAGATGAAACGGCTCCAGCAGCACACGACTCACACACTTCATATCTATCAGGCCTTTCATGGTGTCTCTGTTGTTTGATCAATCAATTAAATGTGTTTCAGAAAGCCATTTTTACGTCAGCAGTTGCCACAAAGTGCTATTCAGATACCGAGCCTAGAACGCCAAGAGCAAGCACTGCATACAGTATGTACTGTAGAAGCACAGTGGCTGGGAAAAGCTCCCTAGAGAAGGCAGGAACCCTGTAGAAGAAACCTACAGAGGAACTGGCCTTCAAGGTGTGGCCATTCCACGGACAAGACATTCAAATGTTCATAGACAAGGAAAGGGATTGTGTTCAGCTAACAGGGTGGGTTTTTGATGTGGCTCTCAGCTAAACTGCATTATTTGCAGACATGGCCGGCAGTGTGTGTGAGAGTGTGTGCGTGCGTGTTTGTTTATGTGTGTGTGTCAGAGAAATCCACCCTGTTAGCTAAACACCATCCCTCTCCTTGTCAGATACTCTCTAGTCAGCAATATCACCCCAGCATCTGAGACTGTCTGCTAAAATGCTAACTCAGTGAGACACAGCAACAACTGGTGCTTTTGTTGTGGTCGGGGGGGAAAGGATATCCTGTCATTAATAGCTGTGATGTTTTCTCCTGCCTGTGCTGTGAGCCCTGGGCTGTGTGTGTTAGATGGTTAGATGCTGAGGGCCCTTCCTCATCTGTTTGATTTAGACTGTAGACATGCTGAGGCCTGGCTTCATTCACCAGCCACTGATCCAGCTCTACGGGACACACAGGAAAAGGGTAGAGCTAGAGAGGTGGAATGGGATGACAAGAGCGAGAGATGGGCTGGCTGGACACAGACACACACACACTAGTCCAGGATGCATGGGCTGACTGTCTGCCAGCCTCTGGATCCCCTCGTCTGTACGGAGCACCACAGCCAGCCGTCTTTCAAGGTTTACCTGCCAGGCTCTCTCTGTGTGTGTGTGTGTGTGTGTGTGTGTGTGTGTGTGTGTGTGTGTGTGTGTGTGTGTGTGTGTGTGTGTGCGTGTGTGTGTGTGTGTGTGTGCGCGTGCGTGTGTGGGGGGTATTTGTCTTTAACTGCTGGGTCTGTCTAAGATTAACCTCTGTTACTAGCTGCTAGGTCTGGATCAGCCAGAGAGAGAGAGAGAGATAGAGAGAGAGAGAAAGAGATCGGATAAAGAAAGAAGGATCTGGAGAAGGCCTGAGAGGATTGTCTCTCAGATACGAACACACACAAGACACTGTCTTCTGCCTTCAGTTGCTGTTGGTTTTGTATACAAAAACTCAAACACAGGATGCATTCATCAGCAGTATCATAGCAACCATGTAAGGGAGGATGCATGTCTCTGTTTGTGTATCTGGGTTGAGTGACAGCTGTAAATGATGTGGAAAAGGTCATTCAGCTCAGTTTGATTAGCAAGCAGGTAGTGATATTCCTCACACTCCAGTCTGATTGGCCATTGAGTTTCAGCCTTTTTGATGTTTCTATTGTTTGCTGGCTGCAACCCAACCTCCAAAGAAAATGGAAACATTTGACTGACACGGTCCTTTGAAGCTGTTTCACATGGTGTGTGTATGTGTCCTTTTCCAGTGCAGTGCTCGAGGCCACTTGAGAAAGTAAATGTGTTTTGTCGCCAGCCCTCAGATCATGGGTGTAGGAGGGTGAAGAGCTCAACACGGGTTATGATATCATACAGCCTTCTGACAACCAATGTAATCTAATAGTAGATCCTCCTGAACACTGCCTCATCTGGAGGCCAGAGAGGTGTGTCCCACATAGCACCCTATTCCCTTTATAGTCCCTTTATAGTGGACTACTTTTCACCAGGGCCCATAGGAAATAAGATGCAACTTGGGAAACACCCAACATTTCCGTATTTCTCAAAAAGTTGAGAAGTGTCTCTCTCTTTCTCTCTTTCTCTCTTTCTCTCTCTCTCTCTCTCTCTCTCTCTCTCTCTCTCTCTCTCTCTCTCTCTCTCTCTCTCTCTATCTCTCTCGTCCATTTACTTATTGGGAGTCCCATTGAGACCAAGGTCTCTTTTGAAAGACAACCATGCAACTTACAATTACACAACAAATGACACAAGAAATACACACCAACAAAAATGTATACAGAAATACAAAGCAAATACAAAACAAATGAGGGCTCATGCTCCCCTCTCTTCCTTTCTTTCATCTCTCTCCTCTTTCTATCTGATGCTGGCCCATGTTGACTCCAATGCTTCCCACAGTTGTGTCAAGTTGGCTGGATGTCATTTGGGTGGTGGACCATTCTTGATACACATGGTAAACTGTTGAGTGTGAAAAACCCAGCAGCGTTGCAGTTCTTGACACAAACCAGTGTGCCTGTCCCCTACTACCATTCACCTGGTCAGTCTATGTAATTGAAAGAGCAGGTGTTCTTAATGTTTACCATGCTCAGTGCATAATTCTGTCAGTGAAGTTATGATTCTAGTGATAGCCTATATGATAATAAAACATCTTTATCTTTACATTCCCATTCATATCAGGTCATGTTATACGCGTCGAGCCAAGAATCGAACCCCTCCATGTCCACCCTTATCTATCACACTATCCCCACTTGAAATTTCTGTGGAATCTCACGCCTACACTTATTAATGACAAAAAACTAAGTTAAGTGAGAAGTAGGCATTGGTCTGACGCTGAAAAATCTATTTCAGAGGAATAATGCACTTTACAGTGTCCTGCTCTTAAAATTATAAGGTTACTGCCTTATTCAAAAATGTATTAAATCGTTTTTTTTACATCAATCTACACACAATACCCCATAATGACAAAAAAAAGGGTTTTAGAAATTTTTGCAAATGTTTTAAAATTAAAAACTGATATATCACAAGTATTCATATCCTTTACTCAGTACTTTGTTAAAGCACCTTTGGCAGTGATTGTCATGTAGGTGTCTTTTCATAAACTCCAAGCGGGCTATCATGTGCCTTTTACTGAGGAGTGGCTTCCGTCTGTTCACTCTACCATAAACGCTTGATTGGTGGAGTGCTGCAGAGATGGTTGTCCTTCTGGAAGGTTCTCCCATCTCCACAGATGAACTCTGGAGCTCTGTCAGAGTGACCATGGGTTCTTGGTCACCTCTCTGACCAAGGCCCTTCTCCCCCGATTGCTCAGTTTGGCTGGACGGCCAGCTCTAGGAAGAGTCTTCTTCCATTTAAGAATGGAAGACTGTGTTCTTGGGGATCTTCAATGCTGCAGAGATGTTTTAGTACCCTTCCCCAGATCAGTGCGTTGATACAATCCTGTCTCTTAGCTCTACAGACAATTCCATTGACCTCATGGTTTTTGCTCTGACATACACTGTCAACTGTAGGACCTTATATAGACAGGTGTGTGCCTTTCCAAATCATGTCCAATCAATTGAATTTACCACAGGTGGACTCAAATCAAGTTGTAGAAACATCTCAAGGATCATCAATAGAAACAGGATGCACCTGTTTTTGCTTTGTCATTAGGGGTTATTGTGTGTTGATTGATTAGAGTAAACAATTATTGAATGGATTTTAGAATAAGGCTGTAACGTACCAAAATGTGGAAAAAGTCAAAGGTGTTTGATCCCATTCCATTCTCGCCATCCCAGCCTCTATTATGAGCCGTCCTCCCCTCAGCAGCCTTCACTGACATATATCATTAGGCTGTATGAATGGCCGTGCACGCCAGAGTTGTTGACAAATATCCAACATATGGGCAAGTCCAGCATCCAGTTCAGAGCTGTAAATACAATCAAGACGGCATAGTTGTTAGTTTGGCACTGGTGATCAGCACACATTTGGATTAAAATGTCACGAAGACAGGAGAAGGAGTGTACTGGAATTTATTCTGGTTGTTCAAAACTGCTGAGTTGTTCAGAAGCTAGAAAGCATGCATTTGTACACTGTAGTGCACAACTGAGGTGCTGTTTACATGTGCATTGGGGGTTTAACATAGCTAGCTACGTGTAGCAAGCATTTTTATTACTCAGCTACAGTTTGAGTTGTGTCCTGTCTGATATTGAAATGTGGCTAGCGCTTACCATAGCTTGGACTGTGGAGAAGCTAGAAACTAGTGTTGCAAAAGCCCATTGCATGCATTGTAAGGTAGAAGCATGAACATTTGCCCAAAGCTTGGTGTTAGTTTTGAACTGATGTAGCTAGCTGACTAGCTATGTTTTGTGGGAAAATGTAGGACTGGCATTTTGATGTGAGCAAGCTAACGTTAGCAAGCTTCTGTGCCTAGGTCAACTGTTGTTGTCTGGCTCCAGATAGCTAGCTAGTTGGCTAGCTACCTAATGGCTGAGGTAATTTGGGTAAACACCTTCTATAACCAAATATGGCTTGCTACCTTTCTTTGCCTGTTCGATAGCTAACTAGCTTTCCACTGACTGTTCTTAGTTCGCAACAGAGGCTAGGTACTGGACTTTGGACAAGCAAGCTAACAGTAGCTACCTAGCTAATCAAAATGTATGTTTATATTTATTGATTAACCTCAGTTTGAATACCACCATATAGCTATCTAATTAGCTATATGGTGGTCTAACTCCATTTTGTTGATCCCTGCCTACAGACAGAAACTAAAACAAGAGGCTCCCACGCTGAGGTCTGTCCAACGCTGGTCCGACCAAGCTGACTCCACACTCCAAGACTGCTTCCATCACGTGGACTGGGACATGTTTCGTATTGCGTCAGATAACAATATTGACGAATACGCTGATTCGGTGTGCGAGTTCATTAGAACGTGCGTTGAAGATGTCGTTCCCATAGCAACGATTAAAACATTCCCTTACCAGAAACCGTGGATTGATGGCAGCATTCGCGTGAAACTGAAAGCGCGAACCACTGCTTTTAATCAGGGCAAGGTGACTGGTAACATGACCGAATACAAACAGTGCAGCTATTCCCTCCGCAAGGCTATCAAACAAGCTAAGCGTCAGTACAGAGACAAAGTAGACTCTCAATTCAACGGCTCAGACACAAGAGCCATGTGGCAGGGTCTACAGTCAATCACGGACTACAAGAAGAAATCCAGCCCAGTCACGGACCAGGATGTCCTGCTCCCAGGCAGACTAAATAACTTTTTTGCCCGCTTTGAGGACAATACAGTGCCACTGACACGGCCTGCAACGAAAACATGCGGACTCTCCTTCACTGCAGCCGAGGTGAGTAAGACATTTAAACGTGTTAACCCTCGCAAGGCTGCAGGCCCAGACGGCATCCCCAGCCGCGCCCTCAGAGCATGCGCAGACCAGCTGGCCGGTGTGTTTACGGACATATTCAATGAAATCCCTATACCAGTCTGCTGTTCCCACATGCTTCAAGAGGGCCACCATTGTTCCTGTTCCCAAGAAAGCTAAGGTAACTGAGCTAAACGACTACCGCCCCGTAGCACTCACTTCCGTCATCATGAAGTGCTTTGAGAGACTAGTCAAGGACCATATCACCTCCACCCTACCCGACACCCTAGACCCACTCCAATTTGCTTACCGCCCAAATAGGTCCACAGACGATGCAATCTCAACCACACTGCACACTGCCCTAACCCATCTGGACAAGAGGAATACCTATGTGAGAATGCTGTTCATCGACTACAGCTCGGCATTCAACACCATAGTACCCTCCAAGCTCGTCATCAAGCTCGAGACCCTGGGTCTCGACCCCGCCCTGTGCAACTGGGTACTGGACTTCCTGACGGGCCGCCCCCAGGTGGTGAGGGTAGGCAACAACATCTCCACCCCGCTGATCCTCAACACTGGGGCCCCACAAGGGTGCGTTCTGAGCCCTCTCCTGTACTCCCTGTTCACCCACGACTGCGTGGCCACGCACGCCTCCAACTCAATCATCAAGTTTGCGGACGACACAACAGTGGTAGGCTTGATTACCAACAACGATGAGACGGCCTACAGGGAGGAGGTGAGGGCCCTCGGAGTGTGGTGTCAGGAAAATAACCTCACACTCAACGTCAACAAAACTAATGAGATGATTGTGGACTTCAGGAAACAGCAGAGGGAACACCCCCCTATCCACATCGATGGAACAGTAGTGGAGAGGGTAGCAAGTTTTAAGTTCCTCGGCATACACATCACAGACAAACTGAATTGGTCCACTCACACAGACAGCATCGTGAAGAAGGCGCAGCAGCGCCTCTTCAACCTCAGGAGGCTGAAGAAATTCGGTTTGTCACCAAAAGCACTCACAAACTTCTACAGATGCACAATCGAGAGCATCCTGGCGGGCTGTATCACCGCCTGGTACGGCAACTGCTCCGCCCACAACCGTAAGGCTCTCCAGAGGGTAGTGAGGTCTGCACAACGCATCACCGGGGGCAAACTACCTGCCCTCCAGGACACCTACACCACCCGATGTTACAGGAAGGCCATAAAGATCATCAAGGACATCAACCACCCGAGCCACTGCCTGTTCACCCCGCTATCATCCAGAAGGCGAGGTCAGTCCAGGTGCATCAAAGCTGGGACCGAGAGATTGAAAAACAGCTTCTATCTCAAGGCCATCAGACTGTTAAACAGCCACCACTAACATTGAGTGGCTGCTGCCAACACACTGACACTGACACTGACTCAACTCCAGCCACTTTAATAATGGGAATTGATGGGAAATGATGTAAATATATCACTAGCCACTTTAAACAATGCTACCTTATATAATGTTACTTACCCTACATTATTCATCTCATATGCATACGTATATACTGTACTCTATATCATCGACTGCATCCTTATGTAATACATGTATCACTAGCCACTTTAACTATGCCACTTTGTTTACATACTCACCTCATGTATATACTGTACTCGATACCATCTACTGTATCCTGCCTATGCTGCTCTGTACCATCACTCATTCATATATCCTTATGTACATATTCTTTATCCCCTTACACTGTGTATAAGACAGTAGTTTTGGAATTGTTAGTTAGATTACTTGTTGGTTATTACTGCATTGTCGGAACTAGAAGCACAAGCATTTCGCTACACTCGCATTAACATCTGCTAACCATGTGTATGTGACAAATACAATTTGATTTGATTTGACTATATAGCTATATGGTGGTCTAACTATATAGCTATATGGTGGCCAAGAGTGTGCAAAGTTGTCATCAAGCCAAAGGGTGGCTACTTTGAAGAATCTCAAATATAAAATATATTTTTATTTGTTTAACTGTCACGCCCTGGCCATAGAGAGGCTTTTTATTCTCTATTTTGGTTAGGCCAGGGTGTGACTAGGGGGGGCTTTCTATGTTATTTTTTCTGTTTTTGTATTTCTTTGTTTTTGGCCGGGTATGATTCTCAATCAGGGACACCTGTCTGTCGGTGTCTCTGATTGAGAACCATACTCTTGCCCACATGGGTTTGTGGGTAATAATTTTCTGTTTAGTGTGTTTTGCACCTGACCGAGCTGTTTCGGTTGTTCTCTTTTGTTACTTTGAATTTAGTGTTCAGTTCAGTTTATTAAAAGGATGAACACTTACTGTACCACGCTGCACCTTGGTCCTCACCTTGTTCTCCCACCAACGGCCGTTACTTTAACACTTTTTTTGGTCCATGATTCCATATGTGTTATTTCATAGTTTTGATGTCTTCACTATTATTCTACAATGTAGAAAATAGTAAAAATAAAGAAAAACCCTTGAATGAGTAGATGTGTCCAAACTTTTGACTGGTTCTTATATCTTTTAAAAAACATATTTAATGCCTTTTTTGGGGGGTAGGCACAAAACTACCTTTATACTTCCATTTGTTTTTCAAAAACGGTTACCTTCAGACGAGGCCCTTAACACTTTTGGGGGTCATAGAGAAAAACGGAGTACACCATCATGTTCATGAGAATCTTGCCTCCCTTTACTTTGTAACCCAAATTGTTCGGACACTCCAAACAGAAGTTGGCACATCAACAGTACAAACTTCAGACAAGTCTCCTGACATTTGTGGGGGTAAAAAGATAAATTGAGAACACCAACATGTTCGTGCAAGTCTCCCCAAATAGTTTGTAGGTCAAATGGTTCGGACACTACGGAAGTTTACGTGAGAAGGCCCATTTTCGGGATACTTCACGGTCTGACAAACACCAATTAGCTCTGCCAGTTTTCACCGCAGATGCGGAAGTGCGACACTGACGGATGCTGTGGTTGGAGATGCAGATATCTCCAGTTTAAATTAACAGATTTTGATGGTATTTTTATGTTATGTAATTTAGATTGACGCACCAGTGTGTCTAAGGGGTTACTGGACAGAAATAGGCACGGGAGAGCGATAAATTATACATTTAATAAATACTGTTGCACCGTCAAACTTTGTCAATGTGACATTTTGGTCACTTTATGAACGCTATAGTCTCGTTTTAATCAGATTTATAGAATTTGAGCTGTGGGTCCAGGAAATACTCTGAAACCTCAATTGCTAACAACCCAAATCTGGTGTCTGACCAATCAAACATGTAAGTAAATTAATGAGCCAAAACTATGTTGATTTTACAGGTTAAAAACAGAACGAAAATAACTTATATATAAACTTCAAACCCTACTATGTAAATAGCCCTCGACTACTTTGTCTATAATAGCTTTGTGGGTTAGACCAATGTGCTAGCAACACCAGGGTTGTGGGTTTGATTCCTGAACTGGCCATAGTGGGAAAGGCTCAGCAAAGGCTGCTATTAGAGATACTGAAAGGGCTTTCTTTGCTGTCCATCATGGACTCCTTCTTTCTCTCACACACATATCTTCCCGCTCCTTTGAAGGTGAGTGCTACATGTGACGATCCAGTCTCTTCTGGAAAAGACGATTAGAGCATGGAGAAGAGAAGAGCGAAAACCCTCTCCCTTCCTCCTCCCAACCCATTTCTGTCCTATCCAGTCTCTTTCTTGCTCCTCCATACCACCAAAAGAATACAGCAGATGTGACTCCTTCAGAATTCCTCCAGAAAGTGTCTCTACCTCTACACACACACAACCTTGGCTGCCATTGTGTCAGGCACTAAACAGATTATTCATCTCTTCTTTCCTGTCACCATCTCTCCTCTCATCTGTTAACCTGCTATTAGAAAACCAAATGTGAGGGTGTGTGTGTGTGGTTATTTAGCTGCCTGATTCCCTATTTCTGCTTTCCAGGCACTTTGACAATGTTTTCCTTAAGCTCCATTACTCCACTTACAGAGAGGAGGAGAGGAGCAGGAGAGGGGAGGGGGAGAGGATCATTTGAGGGGGTAGATTTAAGCAGGAAGGTCAGGGAGAAAGGGAGAGAACGGTTGAAAGGGGGTACGGTAGAGAATGAGAGGGTCGAATCTGTGTTAATGATGAGAGGAGGTAAAGGGAGAGGAGAGGAAGAGGGGGGAAAGAAGGGAAGATGAGGTAGGATTAGAAAGAATGGTTAGGGAGAAGGTGTGGTTGAGGGGGGAGAGTGTGGAGAGATGGAAATGAGAGAGAGGGGGTAGGGATAGAGAGGCGAGCCGGGGGGAAGAGGGGGTGGAGAGAGGAATTGGGAAGAAAAGGGGAAAAGGAGGGAAAATGTATGAAAAGAGGAAAGAAGAAAGTATAGAGGGCTTGGTTGGACGGGGAGTGGAAGTAGGGGGTGTACGGAAATGGAGGAGAGAGTGGGGGACTGAAGGAACTGTGAAGGGAGGAGGGGAGAGAAAGGGAGTGAGAATGGGAAGAGAATGGAGGATTGTGGAACAAGGGCGAGAGAGGGGGTTGTTGGGAAATGGGGTCTCCTGCCAAGTTGCCTGTTTAGCAAACATGATTTGCATAGAACTGATGCGGTAGAGTTCTGTGTCATAGTCATTAGCATACATTTGCATAAAATTAATCTGCAGCCCAATCTCTGCTGCGATTGATTCTGCTGCAGAAAATAAGTCAATAAACACACACACACACACACACACACACACACACACACACACACACACACACACACACACACACACACTGCATACAAACAAAGGTAAATATATTTACAGAGTACAGATGCACACAGAGAAAGACAATGGAACTCCAACTGGATTGGGTTCGGGTGAGCGTGCTTACGTGTGTGTGGGTGTGTGTTTACATTGTGGGGAAACAGTAATCTCTGGAGGTTGTGTGTGTTTGCATAGTGAGACTGGGCTTTCCTCATGACACACATTGATGCTTCATAATGATCATACAGCAAATACACTATCAAAACACAACCACACACGCACTCACATGTACTATCCCCCTGAGCTGTAGCCTTGGCCAGGGTTTCCCAAACTCGGTTCTCGGGCCCCCCCTGGGTGTACGCTTTGGTTATACCCCTCGCACTACCAACTCATTATCAAGCATTGATTATTTGAATCAGCTGTGTAGTGCTAGGGTAAAAAACATGGGGGGGGGTGGGGGGGCCCAGGGGCGAGTTTGAGAAACCCCGGGTTGGGTAACTTTGATGGGGGTGGGGGACACAACAAAATCTGAACTTTTCATGAGGGGCCGCACTGCCTGACGCGTCTGTGTACCCACACATGCAGTCAGAGCCCTAGCCTTTTGGAGTCCCTAAACAAAATGTTGTCACTTAGAAATGTCCTTGTGTTCCATGAAAACATACATGAAATGAGTTGCAAAATGAATAGGAAATATAGTCAAGAAGTTGACAAGGTCATAAATAATGATTTTTATTGAAACAATTGTGTCCTTCTTTTATTTAGTCAAATAATCCTCCATTTGGAGCAATTACAGCCTTGCAGACCATTGGCATTTAGTTCTCAATTTGTTGAGGTAATCTGAAGAGATTTCACCACATGCTTCCTGAAGCACCTTCCACAAGTTGGATTGACTTGATGGGCACTTCTTACGTACCATACAGTTAAGCTGCTCCCACAACAGCTCAATAGGGTTGAGAGCCGGAAACTGTGCTGGCCACTCCATTATAGACATAATACCAGTTGACTGCATCTTCCCTAAATAGTTCTTGCATAGTTTGGAGCTGTGCTTTGGGTCATTGTCCTGTTGTAGGAGGAAATTGGCTCCAATTAAACGCCGTCCACAGGGTATGGCATGGCGTTGCAAAATGGAGTGACAGCCTTCCTTCTTCAAGATCCCTTTTACCCTGTACGAATCTCCCTCTTTACCACCACCAAAGCACCCCAAGACCATCACATTGCCTCCACCATGCTTGACAGATGAGGTCAAGCACTCCAGCATCTTTTAATTTTTTCTGCGTCTCACAAATGTTATTCTTTGTGATCTGAACACCTCAAACATTGTCTGTCCATAACACTTTTTTCCAATCTTCCTCTGTCCAGTGTCTGTGTTATTTGCCCGTCTTAATCTTTTCTTTTTATTGGCCAGTCTGAGATATGGCTTTTTCTTTGCAACTCTGCCTAGAAGGCCAGCATCCCGGAGTCGCCTCTTCAGTGTTGACGTTGAGACTGGTGTTTGCGGGTACTATTTAATGAATCTGCTTCCCAAACTAGACACTCTAATGTACTTGTCCTCTTGCTCAGTTGTGCACCAGGGCCTCCCATTCCTCTTTCTATTTTGGTTAGAGCCAGTTTGCGCTGTTCTGTGAAGGGAGTAGTACACAGTGTTGTGCGAGATCTTCAGTTTCTTAGCAATTTCTCTCATGGAATAGCCTTAATTTCTCTGAACAAGAATAGACACGTTTTAGAAGAAAGTTGGTCCCTCCTAGGAGGAGGTGCTCTTGTTCTCCATGGACTTTACAGTGTCCCAAAACATTTTGGAGTTAGAGCTACAGGATGCCATTTTTTGCTTGAAAAAGCTAGCCTTTACTTTCCTGACTGACTGCGTGTATTGGTTCCTGACTTCCCTGAACTGTTGCATATCGTGGGGACTATTCGATGCTATTGCAGTCCGCCACAGGATGTTTTTGTGCTGGTCGAGGGCAGTCAGGTCTAGAGTGAACCAAGGGCGATATCTGGATATTACTTTTAAAGATTGACCAGGCATACTCGACTGACAGGATGAGGTCAATATCCTTCCAGGATACCCAGGCCAGGTCGATTAGAAAGGCCTGCTCGCAGAAGTGTTTTAGGGAACGTTTGACAGTGATGAGGAGTGGTCGTTTGACCACGGGCCCATAGCGGATACATGCAATGAGGCAGTAATCGCTGAGATCCTGATTGCAAACAGAGGAGGTGTATTTGGAGGGCAAGTTGGTCAGGATAATATCTATGAGGGTGCCCATGTTTACGGTTTTAATGTTGTACCTGGTGGGTTCCTTGATGATTTGTGTGAGATTGAGGGCATCTAGTTTAGATTGTAGGACTGCCGGGGTGTTAAGCATATCCAGTTTAGGTCACGTAACAGAACGAACTCTGAAGCTATATGGGGGGCGATCAATTCACAAATGGTGTCCAGGGCACAGCTGGGAGCGGATGGGGGTCGATAGCAGGCGGCAACAGTGAGAGACTTATTTCTGGAGAGGTTCATTTTTAAAATTAGAAGTTTAAACTGTATAGACCTGAAAAGTATGACAGAACTTTGCAGGCTATCTCTGCAGTAGATTGCAACTCCTCCCCCTTTGGCAGTTCTATCTTGATGGAAAATGTTGTAGTTGGGTATGGAAATCTCAGAATTGTTGGTGGCCTGCCTAAGCCAGGATTCAGAAACGGCAAGGACATCAGGGTTGGCGGAGTGTGCTAAAGCAGTGAGTAAAACAAACTTAGGGAGGAGGCTTCTGATGTTGACATGCATGAAACCAAGGTTTTTTCTATCACAGAAGACAACAAATGAGGATGCCTGGGGACACGCAGGGCCTGCGTTTACCTCCACATGACCCGAGGAACAGAGGAGGAGTAGGATGAGGGTACGGCTAAAGTCTACTCGCCCAAGCCTCCCCAGCTTCTCCTTCACCCAAATCCAGACAGCAGATGTTTTGAAAGAGCTGCAAAACCTGGACCCGTACAAATCAGCTGGGCAAAACAATCTGGACCCTCTCTTTCTAAAACTATCCGCCGCCATTGTTGCAACCCCTATTACCAGCCTGTTCAACCTCTCTTTCGTATCGTCCGAGATCCCTAAAGATTGGAAAGCTGCCGCAGTCATCCACCTCTTCAAAGGGGGTGACACCCTAGAGCCAAACTGTTACAGACCTATATCCATCCTGCCCTGCCTATCTAACGTTTTCAAAAGCAAAGTTAATAAACAGATCACTGACCATTTAGAATCCCACCGTACCTTCTCCGCTGTGCAATCCGGCTTCCGAGCCGGTCACGAGTGCACCTCAGCCACGCTCAAGGTACTAAACGATATCATAACCGCCATCGATAAAAGACAGTACTGTGCAGCCGTCTTCATCAACCTGGCCAAGGCTTTCGACTCTGTCAATCACCGTATTCTTATCAGCAGACTCAATAGCCTTGTTTTTTCTAATGACTGCCTCGCCTGGTTCACCAACTACAGTTCAGTGTGTCAAATCGGAGGGCATGTTGTCCGGAACTCTGGCAGTCTCTATGGGGGTGCCACAGGGTTCAATTCTTGGGCCGACTCTTTTCTCTGTATATATCAATGATGTCGCTCTTGCTGCGGGCGATTCCCTGATCCACCTCTACGCAGACGACACCATTCTATATACATCTGGCCTTTCCTTGGACACTGTGCTAACTAACCTCCAAACGCGCTTCAATGCCATACAACACTCCTTCCGTGGCCTCCAACTGCTCTTAAAAGCTAGTAAATCCAAATGCATGCTTTTCAACCGTTCGCTGCCAGCACCCGTCCACCTGACTAGCATCACCACCCTGGACGGTTCTGACCTAGAATATGTGGACAACTATAAATACCTAGGTGTCTGGCTAGACTGTAAACTCTCCTTCCAGACTCATATTAAACATCTCCAATCCAAAATCAAATCTAGAATCGGCTTTCTATTTCGCAACAAAGCCTCCTTCACTCACGCCGCCAAACTTACCCTAGTAAAACTGACTATCCTACCGATCCTCGACTTCGGCGATGTCATCTACAAAATAGCTTCCAGCACTCTACTCACAAAACTGGATGCAGTCTATCACAGTGCCATCCGTTTTGTTACCAAATCACCTTATACCACCCACCACTGCGACCTGTATGCTCTAGTCGGCTGGCCCTCGCTACATATTTGTCGCCAGACCCACTGGCTCCAGGTCATCTATAAGTCTATGCTAGGTAAAGCTCCGCCTTATCTCAGTTCACTGGTCACTATAACAACACCCACCCGTAGCACACGTTCCAGCAGGTATATCTCACTGATCATGCCCAAAGCCAACACCTAATTTGGCCGCCTTTCCTTCCAGTTCTCTGCTGCCAGTGACTGGAACGAATTGCAAAAATCGCTGAAGCTGGAGACTTTTATTCCCCTCACCAACTTTAAACATCAACTATCTGAGCAGCTAACCGATCACTGCAGCTGTACATAGTCCATCTGTAAATAGCTCACCCAATCTACCTACCTCATCCCCATACTGTTTTTATTTTATTTACTTTTCTGCTCTTTTGCACACCAGTATCTCTACTTGCACATCATCATCTGCTCATTTATCACTCCAGTGTTAATCTGCTAAATTGTAATTATTCGCTCCTATGGCCAATTTATTGCCTTTTGCACACACTGTATGTAGACTTTCTTTTTTGTGTTTTTTGTGTTATTGGCTTGTTTATTGTTTACTCCATGTGTAACTCTGTGTTGTTGTCTGTGTCACACTGCTTTGCTTTATCTTGGCCAGGTCTCAGTTGCAAATGAGAACTTGTTCTCAACTAGCCTACCTGGTTAAATAAAGGTGAAATAAAAAATAAATTAAATAAATGTAAAAAAATTGACAGAAAATTAGCTTTTCTTTCAAAAACAAGGAAATGTCTAAGTGACCCCAAACTTTTGAACGGTAGTTTGTCACATTCGCCGAATGCAACAGGTGTTACAGTGAAATGCTTACTTACAATCCCATAAGAAACAAATAAAAAGTCTTAAGTAAAACATAGATAAGTTTAAAAAAATAGAAAAGAAAAGTAACAAATAATTAAACAGCAGCAGTAAAATAACAATAGTGAGACTATATACAGGGGGTACCAGTAGAGAGTCAATGTGCGGGGACACCTGTTAGTCAAGGTAATTGAGGTAATATGTGCATGTAGGTAGAATTAAAGTGACTACGGTATGCATAGATAATAAACAGAGAGTAGCAGCAGCGTAAAAGAGGGTTCTGGGTAGCCCTTTGATTAGCTGTTCAGGAGTCTTATGGCTTGGGGGTAGAAGCTGTTAAGGCTTTTGGACCTTGACTTGGCGCTCTGGTACCGCTTGCCATGCAGCAGCAGAGAGAACAGTCTGACTTAGGTAGCTGGAGTCTTTGACAATTTTTAGGGCCATCCTCTGACACCGCCTGGTGTAGAGGTCCTGGATAGCAGGAAGCTTGGCCCCAGGGATGTACTGGGCCATACGCACTACCCTATGTAGTGCCTTTCGGTCAGAGGCCGAGCAGTTGCCATACCAGGCGGTGATGCAACCAATGCTCTCGATGGTGCAGCTGTAGAACCTTTTGAGGATCTGAGGACCCATGCCAAATCTTTTCAGTCTCCTGAGGGGGAATAGGCTTTGTCGTGCCCTCTTCGACTGTCTTGGTGTGTTTGGACCATGATAGTTTGTTGGTGATGTGGACACCAAGGAACTTGAAGCTCTCAATCTGCTCCACTGCAGCCCCGTTGATGAGAATGGGGGCGTGCTCGGTCCTCCTTTTCCTGTAGTCCACAATCATCTCCATGTGCTTCAACACATGTTTCCTGGGTTAATTAAGAAATGAACATCCCATCATGCTTAGGGTCATGTATGAAAATGCTGGGCAGGCCATTATTTTGGCTACCATGGCTATGCCCTATAAGATGACAATGCCCTCATCCACAGGGTACGGGTGATCACTGAATGGTTTGATGAGCATGAAAATGATGTAAACCATGGCGGTGTCAGTTAGCAGATCTCAACCCAATTAAACACTTAGGGGAGAATCTGGAGTGACGCCTGAGACAGCGTTTTCCACCACCATCAACAAAACACTAGATTATGGAAGAATGGTGTCACATCCCTCCTATAGAGTTCCAGACTCTTGTAGAATCAATGCCAAGGTGCATGGAAGTTGTTCTGGCTCATGGCGGCCCAACACCCTATTAAGACACTTTATGTTGGTGTTTCCTTTATTTTGGCAGATACTTGTAGTTAGACAATGTAGCTACTCTAACTTGACTGACAGCCTGAAATGGCTTCTTGGTATCTAGTTAGAGGTTGGGAACCTATCTGGGCTAAAGCCAACTTCATAAAATTGCTAGGTGGCTAGTAGTATTATAGAGAAACAACAACAAAACTTTATTTAAAGTAATTACATTTAAAAAAGTGGGCACATGCCCCTGTTCTCCCTATAGGCATGATACATTTGTGACACACACACACACACGGACACATAGGCAGACACACACACACACACAAGGACACACACACACACACACATCCAAGGACAAAGTCATAACCTTGCTCATTAGTTCCATGAAGTAGAGAGAATAGAAAAAGAAGAAGAGAGCACAGCATGAAAGATTCCTCCACTAATCACTTCATCCTCTGATCAATCACAACTATAGAGCATGAAATAACACACATCCTGTTCCCAGGCTCCAGCCATTGCTCAAACCAGTGTGTGTGTGTGTGAGAGAGTGTGTATGAGTGCGTGCAGGCGTGAATCTACATGGGAGCACAGACATCGATCCTCTGGGGCTTTTCAAGGCCTACAGTCTTTTATTTTGTCTGCGTTATGTGACTGTGGGACAGAGAGACGGTGCAGGAATTAAAAGGTATCTCTGGTTCTCATTCTTTACCCCATTTTTGATGTTGTCTCATCATTGCAACTCCCCAACAGGCTCAGGAGTTGCAGTTCTTTAACAACTGTCTGCTTAACCCAGAAGCACCAATGTTTTGGAGGAAACACCATTCCATTGACAACTGCAAGTGCCCATCCAGCCACAATGACTCCTGGGCCAAACCCTCCCCTAACCCAGATGACACTGCCCTATGGGACTCCTGATCATGGCCAGTTGTGATACAGTCAGGGATTGAACCTGGGTCTGTAGTGACATCTCTAGCACTGTGATGCAGTGCCTTAGAACGCTGCGCCACTTGAGAAGCCCGCATTCTTCCTCTCTGATGAGGGACTGGTCCACACCTGGGAGATCAGGTGACTGGACCCTCTGGCCAATCAGTGACTATCATTCAGTGTCTATCTTCGTGGTGCTAGGAATACAGACACTCAATGTCATTGGACAGCTGTCCCCATTTCTGATTGGTTGTTAAACCTGTGTGAGGTGGTCCCCTCCCTTCGTTAACGTAATGCTTCCGCATATTCGAATCAGGAGAACAGAGATTCCAGAGAAAGGGGGATAGAAACGGAAAGAAAGGGGGATGTAAACGGAAAGAAAGGGGGAGGAGGAGGTGAGAAAGCTGGCTTGTTTCCCATGAGAACAGTCCCACAGGCAAGTTAGGGTGGTTTAATGAACCACACTCACATGATGAGTAAGCTTTATTGAGACATAAATAGACTTGCCTTGGCTAACAAAGTCTTGAGGTAGGCAGATGACCTGTGTTCAAATCCCGTCACACATTTCTATGTCATTTAGCATTTCTCCTTCAAATGTCCCGATAAAATCAGTCACATCACAAACACATTAAGGGTTTGTGTGTGTGTGTGTGTGTGTTTTCCTCTGTCTCTGCAGGAGAGCAGCTCCAGCCTTAATGAGGCTGTTAATTAGTGTGCTTTTAGAATCTACATCTAATGAGACTGTTACAGTGTTACCATAGAGCAGAAGGCACACAAACACACACTACTTTCTATGGTCTGCTTCAGAAGGTTTGGAGTTCAGTTTCTAAACCTTTATTCAGCAGTATTCAATTAAGCTCAGATCAGTTTGAGAAGTCAGAATAAACGCTTCCAATGAAACAAGCACCCCCACATCTCTGTCATGGTTTAAACCATCTATTTCTATGTGGAGGCGCTGTCCACTCAATAGTGCTGAATTCGGACCTCATCTGAGCTCCTTTATGCATAGATTTAACTTTGATCGTCCTCTTATTTGTAATTAGTTTGCTATTCGTCCTTGATTAAATAAAAAAAAATAGCCTTTATTCCAATGGGTTAGATTTATCAGTTGATTTATCATTGTTTGCTTTTGTTAGTCAGCTGTTTAGAGTGCTCATTGCTTAGTTTTTCAGGTGTGAGCGGGTATTGATGGTCTCTGTGCCATCCATGACCAGAAGTAATAGACCATTTATTTAGCTTTATTATTTTATATCAAAATGTGTTTTCATTTCTGGCTCAGGTGATGATGGTTGACAATATCACCAGACAAATAGCCTACAGCTAGACACCAATGTGCATCTAATCCATCCAACAAGTCTATGTTAATGACAGTAGGCCTATACTCTTTCGGTTGCAAGCATTCGATTTTGCAAAGGTATAGGCCTACATTATTTCGGATTTGTGTGCCCATGAGAACTGTTTTCACGGCGAAACATCATGAAATGTATCGTAGGCATCGTTCGACTTACAGTGCAATTTGAGAGTTCTCCAAGATCCAGGATTCATGCAGGGTTTCAGTTCAATGTTGTAACTCAATTGTTAAATGCTTAATAATGACAAATAACACTGTCATAAATGTCATTCATGTAAAGAAAGAAAGGTAGTGTTTATTCTCACACGATCTGGGAAGACTCAAAGCATTATGGACAACTCATGGTGTCACTACGGTGTAAAACATGTTTTGATTCAACTCAACTTATATTGAAGGAAGGCTACATATTCTATCTGTTCATGTGTTTAACATAGCCTTGGCTGAAATGGTAGGCTACCGGCAGTGGTATAGGCCTAGTGCAAGTAAATGCTGTTTACCCAGCTTTTTCATAAAAATGCATTGAAAGCAGAGGGAGAGTGACTTTTTTCACCGTGACCGGCAATCAGACTTTACCCACCTATTTTTTTACCACTACACACTGTCTACCGGTAGGCCTATTAGATGTTCATGGTAATACACTTTGTAGACTAGTCTAGTAAGTTTACCGTGTGTGTTAGGGTGACCATCCCATTTTACCCGGGACAGTTTAAGCCCCATTTCAGGTATTATGACTTTTCAGGCTACAAAAAAAAGCTCACTTTGTGAGCACGACTCATCAGTTAATGCAGGACTAATCAATGGCAACTGATGAATGTCATTTGACAAATTTCTTGGTGTTTTGTAACAGATCTATTAAATCTATTAAATGGCATGAGTACACCAGTGAAGGCTCCTCAGAGGAAGAAGGGGAGGGCCATCCTCCTCAGAGAACTTCATAAAAATATATATTTTCAACATTTAAAAAAGTATCCTTTTCAGATAAAACTATACTAAATATATTCACATGACACCAAATAATTGATTTAAACACGACTTACAGTGCAGGGTATCCTGGTGGGGCGGCACGGTAGCCTAGTGGTTAGAGCGTTGGACTAGTAACCGAAAGGTTGCAAGTTCAAATCCTCGAGCTGACAAGGTACAAATCTGTCGTTCTGCCCCTGAACAGGCAGTTGACCCACTGTTCCACGGCCATCATTGCAAATAAGAGTAGCCTCAACAGCACTCAGTAGGGTAGAACCATGGTGTAGCAGGAGGACAGCTAGCTTCTGTTCTCCCCTGGGTACATTGATTTCAATACAAAACTTAAGAGGCTCATGGTTCTTACCAACATAGTAATTATTGCAACTTCTGGAGGACGTCCTCCAACCTATCAGAGCTCTTGCAGCATGAACTGACGGGTTGTCCACCCAATCAAAGGATCAGAGAATGTGCATAAAATGTGGTGAGTAGTTGACTCAAAGAGAGAGAAAGACAATAGTTGAACAAATACATTTATTCCAAAATGAAGGAGAAGCAAGAGAGAGATTTTGTATTTTTATTCACTTTTGCAAATGCAGCTAGCTAGTTTAGCCTACTAAAACAGAGGGATGCTATGTTAGCTAGCTGGCTATGACTATCAACTAAAATTGTGCGCTGAATACTGTGAAATAGAGTTAAGAAAATATTTACAAAATAACTCAAGTAAAAAACAAAATAAAAAGTAACACAATAAAATAATAATAATAATAACTAGGCTGTATACACGGGGTACCGGTACCAAGTCAATGTGCGGGGGAACAGGTTAGTCAAGATAATTTCTACATGTAGGTAGGGGTAAAGTGTCTACGCATAGATAATAAATAGCGAGTAGCAGCAGAATAAAAACAGGGGGGGTGGGGTGTCAATGTAAATAGTTCTGGTAGCCATTTGATTAATTGTTCAGCAGCCTTATGGCTTGGGGGTAGAAGTGGTTAACGGGCCTGTTGAACCTAGAGTTGGCGCTCTGGTACTGCTTGCCATGTTTTAGCAGAGAGAACAGTCTATGACTTGGATGACTGGAGTGTTTGACAATTTTTTGGGCCATCCTCTGACACCGCCTAGTATATAGGTCCTGGATGCCAGGAAGCTTGGCCCCAGTGATGTACTGGGCCGTACGCAGTACCCTCTGTAGCACCTTACAATCGGATGCCGAGCAGTTGCCATATCAGGCGGTGATGCAACCGGTCAGGATGCTCTCGATGGTGCAGCTGTAGAACTTTTTGAGGATATGGGGACCCATGTCAAATCTTTTCAGTCTCCTGAGAGGGAAAATGTTTTGTCGCGCCCTCTTCATGACTGTCTTGGCATGTTTGGACCAGGAACTTGAAACTCTCGACCTGCTCCACGACAGCCCCGTTGATGTTAATGGGGTCCTGTTTAGCCCACCTTTTTCTGTAGTCCACGATCAGCTCCTTTGTCTTGCTCACATTGAGGGAGAGGTTGTTGTCCTGGCACCACACTGCTAGTTCTTTGACTTCCTCCCTATTGGTTGTCTCATCGTTGTCAGTGATCAGGCCTACCACTGTTGTGTCGTCAGCAAACTTAATGATGGTGTTGGAGTAGTGTTTGGCCATGCAGTTGTGGGTGAACAGGGAGTACAGGATGGGACTAAGAACACACCCCTGTGAGGTCCCAGTGTTGAGGATCAGAGTGTCAGATGTGTTGTTGCCTACCCTTACCACCTTGGGGCGGCCCGTCTGGATGTCCTGGATCCAGTTGAAGAGGGAGGTGTTTAGTCCCAGGGTCCTTAGCTTAGTGATGAGCTTTGTGGGCACTATGCTGTTGAATGCTGTGCTGTAGTCAATGAACAGGGGCGGCAGGTATCCTAGGTGGTTAGAGCGTTGCACTTGTAACCCGAAAGGTTGCAAGATCGAATCTCCGAGCTGACAAGGTCAAAATCTTTTGTTCTGTCCCTGAACAAGGCAGTTAACCCACTGTTCCTAGGCCGTCATTGAAAGTAAGAATTTGTTCTTAACTGATTTGCCTAGTTAAATAAAGGTAAAAAAAAACAGCATTCTCACATAGGTGTTCCCTCTGTCTAGGTGGGAAAGGGCAGTGTGAAGTGTGATTGAGATTGTGTCATCTGTTGCTCTGTTGGGGCAGTATGTGAATTGGAGTGGGTCTAGAGTTTCCAGGATGATGGTGTTGATGTGAGCCATGACCAGCCTTTCAAAGCACTTCATGGCTACTGAATTGAGTGCTACGGGGCACAGGGACTATGGAGGTCTGCTTAAAACATATAGGTATTACAGACTCGGCCAGGGAGAGGTTGAAAATGTCAGTGAAGGCACTTGCCAGACGGTCTGTGCATGCTCTGAGGACACGTCCTGGTAGTCCGTCTGGCTCTGCAGCCTTGTAAATGTTGGTCTTGCTCACATCGGCTACGGAGAGCGTGAAGCAACACAACACTGGAACTCTTCCAAGTAGAAGGTAAGCTTTTGGTTTTACAAATGTATTGCCACCAGGGCCCACTGGTGTAAGTACTAAACGGCTTACTGACTGTACACTGTAACGTTACTGCATGATTGTAGCGGGTTTACTAACTTGTTAGTTCTATTAGCTATGTTGACTATGACGCTACTTCAGCTAATACGGTGATAACGATGTAGGCTGTGTGTGGCAGTTATGATATGGCTTGGCTTGGAAATGTTTTTTTGCCTGGTCACATACAGCTGATGTGTTGTGCATTGAAGTCCACAAGCGAAGGGAAAAAGTGAGAGGAGGAGAGTGCATAGATGTGAGAAGGAATAGAACGTGGCTACTATGAAAGTGAACTGTGTTTTACGCGTGATCAGGGATGTATTAATTCTGCCGATTCTGTTGAAAAACGTTTCTTAAACGGAACCAAATGGACCGAAACAGGTGAAAACATACCTGAATTTGGACAATAGAAACTCTGGTTTGCAACTGTTGGGCTAATGATTACACCCTAGATCAGCTAGATGAAGGCAAGAGTGTGCAAGGCGGTAGTGAACGTGTCACTGTCTGTCCATGTGTCACTGTCTTTCTGTCACCTCAAATGTTTCTCTCGATCTGTGTGCACCTACAACTAGGTTGTAGTTACCTCATGATGAGTATAGGGAACATTTGAGTATCCTGCAGTAGCCTAAACTGTTGAACAGACTGATACATACTCAATAACACAGCTGCATGTGAGCTCTCACATTTTCCAACATGTTCTTTACAAAAATGATAGATTTTGAGTTAGATAAACTAACTCCTGCTGTTCAAAGACCATTCACTGGTATTTTCTACCAGAAATCTGCCTGCATAAATAAAGCTTCTCCCAAGTGGGTGTGACACCTACAGTCGTGGCCAAAGTTTGCTGCTTCAGTGTTTTTAGATATTTTTGTCAGATGTTACTATGGAATACTGAAGTATAATTACAAGCATTTCATAAGTGTCAAAGGCTTTTATTGACATTTACATGAAGTTGATGCAAAGAGTCAATATTAGTTTTCAAGACGTCTGCAATTCGCTCTGGCATGCTGTCAATTAACTTCTGGGCCACATCCTGACGGATGGCAGCCCATTCTTGCATAATCAATGCTTGGAGTTTGTCAGAATTTGTGGGGTGTTGTTTGTTCACACGCCTCTTCAGGATTGACCATAAATTCTCAATGGGATTAAGGTCTGGGGAGTTTCCTGGCCATGGACCCAAAATATCGATGTTTTGTTCCCTGAGCCACTTACTTATCACTCGGAAAGAGGATTCATCAGAGAAAATAACTTTACGCCAGTCCTCAGCAGTCCAATCCCTGTACCTTTTGCAGAATATCAGCCTGTCCCTGATGTTTTTCCTGGAGAGAAGTGGCTTCTTTGCTGCCCTTCTTGACACCAGGCCATCCTCCAAAAGTCTTTGCCTCAGTGTGCGTGCAGATGCACTCACACCTGCCTGCTACCATTCCTGAGCAAGCTCTGTACTGATGGTGCCCCGATCCCGCAGCTGAATCAACTTTAGGAGACGGTCCTGGCGCTTGCTGGACTTTCTTGGGCACCCTAAAGCCTTCTTCACAACAATTGAACCGCTCTCCTTGAAATTCTTGATGATCCGATAAATGGTTGATTTAGGTGTAATCTTACTGGCAGCAATATCCTTGCCTGTGAAGCCCATTTTGTGCAAAGCAATGATGACGGCACGTGTTTCCTTGCAGGTAACCATGGTGAGGATGAACAATGATTCTGAGCACCACCCTCCTTTTGAAGCTTCCAGTTTGTTATTCAAACTCAATCAGCAGGACAGAGGGATCTCCAGCCTTGTCCTCGTCAACACTCACACCTGTGTTAACGAGAGAATCACTGACATGATGTCAGCTGATCCTTTTGTGGCAGGGCTGAAATGCAGTGGAAATGTTTCTTTGGGGTTCGGTTCATTTGCATGGCAAAGAGGGACTTTGCAATTTATTGCAATTCATCTGATCACTCTTCATAACATTCTGGAGTATATACAAATTGTCATCATACAAACTGAGGCAGCAGACTTTGTGAAAATTAATATTGTGTCATTCTCAAAACTTTTGGCCACAACTGTACTCCCATTGCCTGCTGCACTGCTGCTTGGATTCCACCTGGCGATCTGTTCACGGTCTGCCCTGGCCTGTCTCCAAATGTCTGGTACAGGTACCTCTGCCACACTCCCCCCTCTCTCCTGAGCTTTCATTTGCCTCCAGCACACACGCTGTAAAATGGTATAGAATCAGCTTGATCCCCTCTGTCGAAGACGCTTAGACCTTTTTTTCATATCTTCAGTGGTATTGCTAACAAACAAATTAGAATTAAAAACATGTTCAGAAAATTTGAATTAAAAACAGGTTCAGCCCCTGTTTCGACCGTGATCTTGCTGAGTTACTCCGCCTCAAGAATTGCATTTGGCGAAAGGCTCAGCACACGCATACTCAGGCTGACTGGCTCTCGATCAGGCAAATGAGAAATAAGTACACTCAGGCTATGCGGAAGGCCAACGTTAGTTACTTTATGGAGCAGTTCTCTCTCTGTGGGTCTAACCCCAAGAAGTTCTGGAAAACGGTTAAAGACCTGGAGAATAAACCCTCCTCCTCACAGCTTCCCATGTCCCTTAATGTTGATGATGTGGTTGTTACTGACAAGAAGCACATGGCTGAGCTCTTAATCACCAGGATTAAGTCAGGATTCCTATTTGACTCTGCCATGTCTCCTGGCCCGTCCAACATTTCCTCATCTCCCACCCCTTCTAATGCGACTATCTCCGATGCTTCTCCCTCTTTTTCCTCTCCCCCGCTACAAAGTTTCTCCCCACAGGCAGTCACTGACTGCGAGGTGCTAAAGGATCTCCTTAAACTTGACCCCAAAAAAACATCTAAGTCAGATGGTTTAGACCCTTTCTTCTTTAAGGTTGTTGCCCCTATCATCGCCAAGCCTATCTCTGACCTTTTTAACCTGTCTCTCCTCTCTGGGGAGGTTCCCATTGCTTGGAAGGCAGCCACGGTTAGCCCTTTATTTAAGGGGGAGATCAATCTGATCCTAATTGTTACAGGTCTATTTCAATTTTGCCCTGTTTATCAAAAGTGTTGGAAAAACTAGTAAACGTTTTCTTGATGTCTATAGTATTCTCTCGGGTTTCTGCTCAGGTTATGGATGTGTCACTGCAACCTTAAAGGTCCTCAATGATGTCACCATTGCCCTTGATTCTAAGCAATGTTGTGCTGCTATTTTTATTGACTTGGCTTTTGATACGGGAGACCATTCCATTATTGTGGGCCGGCTAAGGAGTATTGATGTCTATGAAGGGTCTTTGGCCTGGTTTGCGAACTACCTCTCTTAAAGAATACAGTGTATAAAGTCAGAAAATCTGCTGTCTCAGCCACTGCCTGTCACCAAGGGAGTACCCCAAGACTTGATCCTAGGCTCCATTCTCTTCTCAATTTACATCAACAACATAGCTAAGGCAGTAGGAAGCTCTCTCATCCATTTATATGCAGATGATACAGTCTTATACTCAGCTAGCCCCTCCCCGGATTTTGCGTTAAATGCTCTACAACAAAGCTTTCTTAGTGTCCAACAAGCTTTATCTACCCTTAACCTTGTTCTGAACACCTCCAAAACAAAGGTAATTTGGTTTGGTAAGAAGAATGCCCCTCTCCCCACAGGTGTGATTACCACCTCTGAGGGTTTAGAGCTTGAGGTAATCATCTCATTCAAGTACTTGGGAGTGTGGCTAGGTGGTACACTGTCCTTCTCTCAGCACATATAAAAGCTGCAGGTTAAAGTTAAATCTAGACGTGGTTTCCTCTATCGTAATCGCTCCTCTTTCACCCCAGCTACCAAACTAACCCTGATTCAGATGGCCATCCTACCCATGCTAAATTACGAAAATGTAATTTATAGATTGTCAGGTAAGGGTGCTCTCGAGGGGCTAGATGTTCTTTACCGTTCGGCCATCAGATTTGCCACCAATGCTCCTTAAAAGGACACATCACTGCACTCCATACTCCAATGTAAACTGGTCATCTCTGTATACCCGATGCAATACCTCACTCCCCCTATCTGAGATATCTACTGTAGCCCTCATCCTCCACATACAACACCTGTTCTGCCAGTTCTGTTAAAGGTCCCCAAAGCACACACTTCCCTGGGTCGCTTCTCTTTTCAGTTCGCTGCAGCTAGCGGCTGGAACGAGCTGCAACAAACACTCAAGCTGGACAGTTTTATCTCAATCTCTTCATTCAAAGACTCAATCATGGACACTCTTACTGCTTTGCGTGATGTATTGTTGTCTCTATCTGTGCCTAATAATGTTTGTACCATGTTTTGGGCTGCTACCATGTTGTGTTGCTACCATGTTGTTGTTATGTTGTGTTGCTACCATGCTTTGTTGTGATGTGTTGCTGCCTTGCTATGTTGTTGTCTTTGGTCTCTCTTTATGTATTGTTGTGTTATCTCTGTTGTCGTGATGTGTGTTTTGTCCTTTACTTTTAATTTTTAATTTTTAATCCCAGCCCCTGTTCCCGCAGGAGGCCTTTTGCCTTTTGGTAGGCCGTCATTTTAAATAAGAATTTGTTCTTAACTGACTTGTTTTAGTTTTTAAAAAATAAAAAAAAATAAAAAATGAACCTATCGCTATTATATTGAACTGAGTGAATGGAATATGAATAACGGTCATCCAACATGCTGTAATAGACATAAGGCACAAAAAAATGGTCCTCCCTCATCTTAAACGGCACCGACCGCCACTGGAGTACACATGCAGTTTGGATGCTGGAGTTATTTTGGACTGGATGCACAGGTAGCCTACTTTTTGAAAGGATTTGTTTGACAGTCAGATGGAAATATCTTTACTAGTTGTGTTCATGCCACATTAAAAGGTAATTTTATTATTAGGCCCATAAAAATGTTCAGTGCAGAGATCCCCCCCCCCCCCCCCCCCCCATCCCCGAATGGCATGGTGTTTTTCACACTCTGGCTGGGACTTTCCATCTAATACCGACTGGGACTATACCACAGGAGGATGTACTGTAGGTATGTTAAAGCACTTACCTGATTCTCCTTCCTCCTGGATCCACGGCCCAGCAGAGAGAGAGGGGAAGCAAAGGGCAGAAAGAGAGAGAGAGACGACCATTAAACCCAAAATAGATGCATAGATTACAGGACACACACACCATGTACAGGGTGAGGTCACGGGTACTGTAGAGAATCAGAATGCTCAGAAAGAAAATGGCCGTACGCCAAACGTTAACTGCAGAGTGTGCCAAGCCATTCCCCTGAGTCATAAAACACACACCAAGGAAGCGTGCCCTTTCCACCGTTGTGCAGTGTCATGCACACCCACGGCCCTTATCAATGCACTACCAGCCTGGCACCCCTGATAATGCTGCTGGCACGCACACTCACGCTAAAATAGCCATTTAACCTACCATCCATTCCTACTAGTGATGGGCGGGGAAATCGGTACAGTAACATATCCGCTATATTATCTGTGGACAATATGACATTGATTTTTACTCCAAGTATCGATTTGTAAAAAACAAAATGTTTAGCGCGAGTCAGCTGTACCCGCACCAAACTCCAGTATTTTTCATCCTATAGCTTGTTCTCCATCTTCTTTTTAAATAGTGAGCCAACATGTTTTCAGCACTTTTATGTCCCTGACTTTTCTCATGCTCTCCCTTGTCTCTCTGCAGCAGACAGATATGTTGGGAATAAATATGCTGGGAATATCAAATCACAATAATATTGCAGTATCAAATTGCAATACACATAGAATTGTGAGAATCGCAATACATATCGTATCGGCACATACAGTGGGGCAAAAAAGTATTTAGTCAGCCACCAATTGTGCAAGTTCTCCCACTTAAAAAGATGAGAGAGGCCTGTAATTTTCATCATAGGTACACTTCAACTATGACAGACAAAATTAGAAAAAAAAATCCAGAAAATCATATTGTAGGATTTTTAATGAATTTATTTAAAAATTATGGTGGAAAATAAGTATTTGGTCAATAACAAAAGTTTATCTCAATACTTTGTTATATACCCTTTGTTGGCAATGACAGAGGTCAAACGTTTTCTGTAAGTCTTCACAATGTTTTCACACACTGTTGCTGGTATTTTGGCCCACTCCTCCATGCAGATCTCCTCTAGAGCAGTGATGTTTTGGGGCTGTTGCTGGGCAACACGGCCTTTCAACTCCCTCCAAAGATTTTCTATGGGGTTGAGATCTGGAGACTGGCGTTAAGGACCTTGAAATGCTTCTTACGAAGCCACTCCTTTGTTGCCCGGGCGGTGTGTTTGGGATCATTGTCATGCTGAAAGACCCAGCCACGTTTCATCTTCAATGTCCTTGCTGATGGAAGGAGGTTTTCCCTCAAAATCTCACGATACATGGCCCCATTCATTCTTTCCTTTACATTGATCAGTCGTCCTGGTCCCTTTGCAGAAAAACAGCCCCAAAGCATGATGTTTCCATCCCCGTGCTTCCCAGTAGGTATGGTGTTCTTTGGATGCAACTCAGCATTCTTTGTCCTCCAAACACGACGAGTTGAGTTTCTACCAAAAAGTTATATTTTGGTTTCATCTGACCATATGACATTCTCCCAATCTTCTTCTGGATCATCCAAATGCTCTCTAGCAAACTTCAGACGGGCCTGGACATGTACTGGCTTAAGCAGGGGGACACATCTGGCACTGCAGGATTTGAGTCCCTGGCGGCGTAGTGTGTTACTGATGGTAGGCTTTGTAACTTTGGTCACAGCTCTCTGCAAGTCATTCACTATGTCCTCCCATGTGGTTCTGGGATTTTTGCTCACCGTTCTTGTGATCATTTTGACCCCACAGGGTGAGATCTTGCGTGGAGCCCCAGATCGAGGGAGATTATCAGTGGTCTTGTATGTCTTCCATTTCCTAATAATTGCTCCCACAGTTGATTTCTTCAAACCAAGCTGCTTACCTATTGCAGATTCAGTCTTCCCAGCCTGGTGCAGGTCTACAATTTTGTTTCTGGTGTCTTTTGACAGCTCTTTGGTCTTGGCCATAGTGGAGTTTGGAGTGTGACTGTTTGAGGTTGTGGACAGGTGTCTTTTATACTGATAACAAGTTCAAACAGGTGCCATTAATACAGGTAAAGAGTGGAGGACAGAGGAGCCTCTTAAAGAAGAAGTTACAGGTCTGTGAGAGCCAGAAATCTTGCTTGTTTGTAGGTGACCAAATACTTATTTTCCACCATAATTTGCAAATAAAGTCATAAAAAATCCTACAATGTGATTTTCTGGATTTCTTTCTCTCATTTTGTCTGTCATAGTTGAAGTGTACCTATGATGGAAATTACAGGCCTCACTCATCTTTTTAAGTGGGAGAACTTGCACAACTGGTTTCTGACTAAATACTTTTTTGCCCCACTGTAAGTATCATGATAATATCGTATTGTGAGGTCCCTGCAATTCCTTGCCCTAATTCTTCTACAGTGCGTGTTTAAAATGTCCCAGGGTGACTACGTGACTCCACACAGCATTAGCCCACTGAGTTAAAGTCTGGGCTGCTAACACGGGTCGTCAGGGTCTTGTTCAATATGGCACACACACACGCACACACACACACACACACACACACACACACACACACACACACACACACACACACACACACACTCACAAAACTTTTATTTTAAGTGCACACATTTCTTCTACTTCAAATGTGTCATAAATACCCGTAGATGAAGTCTTTCCTCTCAATGTTAACAGGTTTAATAATACACTACACATATGTTTACCCCTCTGCAGAAGACAAGTGGTCATTTGAAGTAGCTGTTGTTAAATCCCACTAAGTTTGGCATGTGCACTGTAAAACAGTCAACACATTAAACATAATTAATCTGCTAAAACCTGCCTGACACACACACACACACACACACACACACACACACACACACACACACACACACACACGCACACGCACACACACACACACACACACACACACACACACACACACACACACACACACACACACACACACACACACACACACACACACACACAGATTCCATTTTCCTCTTCAGTTCCTTGTAGAAGTGTCCTACAGCTTCACTAAGTGGTCCTTGTTGCAACATAATTAGGACATCAGCTTTCAAAACCCCCAAAATATTTTCTAAGCGTTGCAGTTGATGGACTCGTAATAACAATGTAGCTACAGCAATGAGGGGGAGAGCCAGAGACCATAGCATGTTAAGCAGGGTCGAGGTCAAATCCATCTCAACTGCATTAATTATGAAAATCTATTGAAATTTCATTCATGACTGGACTATGAAAATAAATAGAACCGTTTAATTCTTCACTTGCATTTAAATAGAGAGACCTCTGAATTAAAATGGAAAGGACCCCAATC
>NC_092150.1:27493780-27513780 GCF_045791955.1 Oncorhynchus clarkii lewisi | reverse complement strand
CCAAAGACACTCACCATCCCTGATCTCTCCTCTAACTAAAACACATTTAAAGCGAAGTCCACTCCCTCCATATGGACACGCAAACTTTTATATCAGCATTTACATATTTACATACAAATATTCATCAATATTCATGTTTATGCAAATCCATCTGTCCCAGTAACCATGACAAGGAGAGTTCCTGCTGGGAGGAGTCAATGTTGTCAGGGGAGACAGGCCGACACCCTTCCGGCCGTGTGTGTGTTCTATTCGGACAGATGCTCTTGTATATTCATGACTCCTCAGAATGCTGTCCCAGGAGATCTGGGAATAAGAACAGTCCTACAGCATCACTCAGCAAACACACACACACACACCCACCATACATATGCTAAATTTCTCCATGAGAGGTAGCAGTGTCAGCAGATCGGAGGCTGGGTGCAGAATGAAAGGTAATCTGAATAGAGAGTGCTTAGGGTAGCAACACAGAAACAGAGAGAGAGAGAGGGAGAGAGAGAGAGAGTATATATTGTCTACCTCACTTGCTTTGGCAATGTTAACACATGTTTCCCATGTCAATAAAGCCCTTGAATTGAATTGAATTGAATTGAGAGAGAGAGAGAGAGAGAGAGAGAGAGAGAGAGAGAGAGAGAGAGAGAGAGAATTAGAGAGAGTGAACGAGAGCGAGCGAAAGAGAGAGAAAGTGAGAGAAAGAGAGAGAGAGAGAGAGAGAGGAGATGCAGTATATTTATCTTCCTGAAGAGGTGAGATGTGATTTTTGACAGACAGTCTTACACTGAGTCGTGGAGTTATAAGCAGGATATCAACTCATTGTTCCTGGTTGTTGTTCCCCTTTAACTGTAGATAACACCACTCCAGTGTGGGGATTGTGTTCCTCGATTGAGAGAGGCAGAATAACACATTTCCTCTTTGTGAAAGTTTGACAGGTGTTACAGGCTAATTATTCCCCTGGCTCCTTCCTGTGGTGTGACGGCTAAACTTTCTTTCTCCCTCAACAGCTGCTCTGATAATTACCTCTGCTGCTACACTTATGTTAATGTGTGTGTGTGGGAGCACGTGTGTGTGTGTGTATGTGTGTCGATGTCTCTGTGTTAGCTGATTGTAGAGGCAGGCTAAGCCACAAGGGTTATTTTGTGTGTCAGTCACTCACCCGTGACTGAACAGAAATGTACACAGACACACACTGTCTCAAATACACACACACACAAACACACACACGCACGCACACACGCACAATCACACACACACAATCTCTACCTTCTCCCAAACACACATACACATACTTTCAAGCACACACACACGTGCACAAACAGACTCTGTTTCAAAAACATACACACACTCTCTAAAACTCACACAAAAGGCAAGGAAGAAAGAGACAGGTTTAACTCTACTTTAAGCTGTTTTCAGGGAGTCAGCATGTACTGAGAGGAGACGCTCAAATCCTGCCAAACTCTAACACGCACACACACAAACACCCTGAAACGCTGCCAAAGCTTGATATAGACAGCGTTCTTCATCAATATAGTAAATCAATGTAGCCAAACAGATTACTAAAAACAACAGTGTTCTATTTCCACAAACACATCCTGGAATGTCATCTGAAGAAGGCGGGGTTAAACTGCTGGAATTCCATTAGTCTAATCCTGATAACTCATGAGCATAACACACCTAGAGTCTGTTCAGGAGGGCACAGCTGCAACTGAGCTGGTTCACCTGATGAGCCTGTGACCTAACGACTTGCTGTCCCTCTCTCTGTCCCTCAAATGGATCCTATAAATCTCGTACAATGTAGCCTTAAACACACACACCCATACAACCATGCACACAGGCACTCGCACACACACGCACACATACACCCTACAAACGTGTCATTCAGGTTAGTGTGAGACTCCATTGTCAATAACGTCCGTTCCGTAATAGAACGTTCACCTTTGACCTCCTTCCATGACCTTTTCTCCTTCCTTCCATCCATCTATTCCTCCCTTCATCCATCCATCCTCACTTCATCTCCGCCCTGTCACTGCACCGGCCGCATGTCAGCCCTCAAGTGTGTGTGTGTACAGTATGTGTATGTGTCAGTGTTATTGATCTGATGCGCATCTCAGTACACTGGCTAGCCATGACAAATCACATGACACACAGCGGTCAGGGTACGGACTCGCACTAAGGGGGGAGAAAGGGAGTGAGGGGGAGGGAGATGAGTATAGAGAGGGAGGGAGGGCTGGGGAAAAGAATGTAAAGAAGGATGACGAGAGATAGGGGTGGAGAGGCAGAAAGAAAGGAAGTCATAGAGACGGGAAGAGAGAGGAAGTTAAAGGGGATAGAGAAAAAGAAAGGTCTGAGGATGTGTATATGGAGAGAGGGATGGAGAGAGGAAGAGAGAGATGGAGGGAGGGAGGTCAGAGGATGTGTATATGGAGAGAGGGATGGAGAGAGGAAGAGAGAGATGGAGGGAGGGAGGTCAGAGGATGTGTATATGGAGAGAGGGATGGAGAGAGGAAGAGAGAGATGGAGGGAGGGAGGGAGGGAGGTCTGATGATGTGTATATGGAGAGAGGGATGGAGAGAGGAAGAGAGAGATGGAGGGAGGGAGGTCAGAGGATGTGTATATGGAGAGAGGGATGGAGAGAGGAAGAGAGAGATGGAGGGAGGGAGGTCAGAGGATGTGTATATGGAGAGAGGGATGGAGAGAGGAAGAGAGAGATGGAGGGAGGGAGGTCAGAGGATGTGTATATGGAGAGAGGGATGGAGAGAGGAAGAGAGAGATGGAGGGAGGGAGGTCAGAGGATGTGTATATTGAGAGAGGGATGGAGAGAGGAAGAGAGAGAGATGGCGGGAGGGAGGTCAGAGGATGTGTATAAGGAGAGAGGGATGGAGAGAGGAAGAGAGAGATGGAGGGAGGGAGGTCAGAGGATGTGTATATGGAGAGAGGGATAGAGAGAGGAAGAGAGAGAGATGGAGGGAGGGAGGTCAGAGGATGTGTATATGGAGAGAGGGATGGAGAGAGGAAGAGAGAGATGGAGGGAGGGAGGTCAGAGGATGTGTATATGGAGAGAGGGATGGAGAGAGGAAGAGAGAGATGGAGGGAGGGAGGTCTGAGGATGTGTATATGGAGAGAGGGATGGAGAGAGGAAGAGAGAGATGGAGGGAGGGAGGTCAGAGGATGTGTATATGGAGAGAGGGATGGAGAGAGGAAGAGGGAGATGGAGGGAGGGAGGTCAGAGGATGTGTATATGGAGAGAGGGATGGAGAGAGGAAGAGAGAGATGGAGGGAGGGAGGGAGGGAGGTCTGAGGATGTGTATATGGAGAGAGGGATGGAGATAGGAAGAGAGAGATGGAGGGAGGGAGGTCAGAGGATGTGTATATGGAGAGAGGGATGGAGAGAGGAAGAGAGAGATGGAGGGAGGGAGGTCAGAGGATGTGTATATGGAGAGAGGGATGGAGAGAGGAAGAGAGAGATGGAGGGAGGGAGGTCAGAGGATGTGTATATGGAGAGAGGGATGGAGAGAGGAAGAGAGAGATGGAGGGAGGGAGGTCAGAGGATGTGTATATGGAGAGAGGGATGGAGAGAGGAAGAGAGAGATGGAGGGAGGGAGGTCAGAGGATGTGTATATGGAGAGAGGGATGGAGAGAGGAAGAGAGAGATGGAGGGAGGGAGGTCAGAGGATGTGTATATTGAGAGAGGGATGGAGAGAGGAAGAGAGAGAGATGGCGGGAGGGAGGTCAGAGGATGTGTATAAGGAGAGAGGGATGGAGAGAGGAAGAGAGAGATGGAGGGAGGGAGGTCAGAGGATGTGTATATGGAGAGAGGGATAGAGAGAGGAAGAGAGAGAGATGGAGGGAGGGAGGTCAGAGGATGTGTATATGGAGAGAGGGATGGAGAGAGGAAGAGAGAGATGGAGGGAGGGAGGTCAGAGGATGTGTATATGGAGAGAGGGATGGAGAGAGGAAGAGAGAGATGGAGGGAGGGAGGTCTGAGGATGTGTATATGGAGAGAGGGATGGAGAGAGGAAGAGAGAGATGGAGGGAGGGAGGTCAGAGGATGTGTATATGGAGAGAGGGATGGAGAGAGGAAGAGGGAGATGGAGGGAGGGAGGTCAGAGGATGTGTATATGGAGAGAGGGATGGAGAGAGGAAGAGAGAGATGGAGGGAGGGAGGGAGGGAGGTCTGAGGATGTGTATATGGAGAGAGGGATGGAGATAGGAAGAGAGAGATGGAGGGAGGGAGGTCAGAGGATGTGTATATGGAGAGAGGGATGGAGAGAGGAAGAGAGAGATGGAGGGAGGGAGGTCAGAGGATGTGTATATGGAGAGAGGGATGGAGAGAGGAAGAGAGAGATGGAGGGAGGGAGGTCAGAGGATGTGTATATGGAGAGAGGGATGGAGAGAGGAAGAGAGAGATGGAGGGAGGGAGGTCAGAGGATGTGTATATGGAGAGAGGGATGGAGAGAGGAAGAGAGAGAGATGGAGGGAGGGAGGTCAGAGGATGTGTATATGGAGAGAGGGATGGAGAGAGGAAGAGAGAGATGGAGGGAGGGAGGTCAGAGGATGTGTATATGGAGAGAGGGATGGAGAGAGGAAGAGAGAGAGATGGAGGGAGGGAGGTCAGAGGATGTGTATATGGAGAGAGGGATGGAGAGAGGAAGAGAGAGATGGAGGGAGGGAGGGAGGTCAGAGGATGTGTATATGGAGAGAGGGATGGAGAGAGGAAGAGAGAGAGATGGAGGGAGGGAGGTCTGAGGATGTGTATATGGAGAGAGGGATGGAGAGAGGAAGAGAGAGAGATGGAGGGAGGGAGGTCAGAGGATGTGTATATGGAGAGAGGGATGGAGAGAGGAAGAGAGAGAGATGGAGGGAGGGAGGTCAGAGGATGTGTATATGGAGAGAGGGATGGAGAGAGGAAGAGAGAGATGGAGGGAGGGAGGTCAGAGGATGTGTATATGGAGAGAGGGATGGAGAGAGGAAGAGAGAGATGGAGGGAGGGAGGTCAGAGGATGTGTATATGGAGAGAGGGATGGAGAGAGGAAGAGAGAGAGATGGAGGGAGGGAGGTCTGAGGATGTGTATATGGAGAGAGGGATGGAGAGAGGAAGAGAGAGAGATGGAGGGAGGGAGGTCAGAGGATGTGTATATGGAGAGAGGGATGGAGAGAGGAAGAGAGAGATGGAGGGAGGGAGGTCAGAGGATGTGTATATGGAGAGAAGGATGGAGAGAGGAAGAGAGAGAGATGGAGGGAGGGAGGTCAGAGGATGTGTATATGGAGAGAGGGATGGAGAGAGGAAGAGAGAGATGGAGGGAGGGAGGTCAGAGGATGTGTATATGGAGAGAGGGATGGAGAGAGGAAGAGAGAGAGATGGAGGGAGGGAGGTCAGAGGATGTGTATATGGAGAGAGGGATGGGAGTGAAGACCCAGCTAGCACATAATGTTCTGAGAACAATCCCAGGTAGCATATAACGTTTGAAGTTCAAAAAAGTTAACCCCAAATAAGCTAGCAGTGTTATTGAAAGTCTTATTGAAACATTTGGTGAAAGTTTTAAGGAAGTTATTTTAAAAAAATCAAAAGAACCTACAATTTCCATTCTCAGAGCGTTAATAAAAAACTGTCAAGGGACTAAAGTAAAACGCTCCCAGAACCTCCCTGCAAACTAAAATGAACTCTCCCAGAACCTCCCTGCAAACTAAAATGAACGCTCCCAGAACAGCCAAAATGTTCACTTCTGTTCTCAGAATGTAAAAGTTTTACCAAATGTCTGTGAAAACCAAAAACATACTTTCCCACAACTTACAAGGAACCAAATGTGCTAGCTGGATAGAAATATGGAGGGAGATATGAGGAGGTGTACGATGCATTTTGAAAGTATTCGACACCTTGACTTTTTCCACATTTTGTTATGTTACAGCCTTATTCTAAAATATATATAATTGTTTTTTCCCCCTCGCCAATCTACACACATTTAACCCATAATGACAAAGCAAAAACAGGTTTCAATTTTTCAACGGCAGGGACTGGGAAACTAGTCAGGATCGAGGGAAAGATGAACACAGCAAAGTTTAGAGAGATACTTGAAAAAAACCTGCTCCAGAGTGCTCAGGATCTCAGACTGGGGTGAAGGTTCACCTTCCAACAGGACAACGACCCTAAGCACACAGCCAAGACAACGCAGGAGTGGCTTCGTGACTCTGAAGTCTCTGAATGTCCTTGAGTGTACCAGCCTGGACTTGAACCCGACCGAACATCTCTGGAGAAACCTGAAAATAGCTGTGCAGCAACGCTCCCCATCCAACCTGACAGAACTTGAGAAGAATGGGAGAAACTCACCAAATACAGGTGTGCCAAGCTTGTAGTTGCATACCCAAGAAGACTCTAGGTCTGTAATTGCTGCCAAAGGTGCTGCGACAAAGTACTGAGTAAAGGGTCTGAATACTTATGTAAATAAGGTATTTTGTTTTTTTTGTCTGTAATACATTTGGAAAAAATAAAACTGTTTTCGCTTTGTGTCATGTTGGTATAAAGGGATCGGGAGACAGGCACAGGAATGCGTAATAGGGTTTTTTATTTACCCAAGTTACAGCGTGCCATGTAAAGGCACAGGGACGAAGACCCAACAAACACATATACAAAACACAGGGTTGAAACCCAAACAAAAAACCGAGGAGTACCTCAAATAAATACACCGGGGCGAGACCCCTTAACGTACACGCACAAAATGATACCAAACGAAACGAGACCCCTTAACGTACACGCACAAAATGATACCAAACGAAACGAGACCCCTTAACGTACACGCACATAATGATACCACACAGGACGAGACCCCTTAACGTACACGCACACAATGATACCACACGGGACGAGACCCCTTAACGTACACGCACACAATGATACCACACGGGACGAGACCCCTTAACGTACACGCACAAAATGATACCAAACGAAACGAGACCCCTTAACGTACATGCACAAAATGATACCACACGGGACGAGACCCGTAATCATCTGCGCAATACAAGCGGCCCGAAAACCAAAACAACACAGCACAGGTAGTCACATGACCAACGGACATTGGCGCAATAATCGACAGCCAAATGGTGAACCAAAGGGCACATTTGCAATACAATCAGTGGGAATGGGGACCAGGTGTGCGTAATGTCACAGTTCCGGAGGGATCTGGGTTCCTGCGGTGGACATCCTGGATGCTTCGCTGACCAGGGATTTCCACCGCCGGCGCCAGGACCGACATGTCGGGGGGGTACTGCCCCCGGTTCTGCTGCTCATTCTGTTCACCAGTTCCGGAGGTCAACGTCACCGGCCTTCTAGGCTGCACTGAACTATGTCATTACACACACCTGGTTCCAATTCCTCACTGATTGTATTTGTTTAAATGTGCCCTTTGTTTCCCCCCATTGGGCTGTGGCTCATTGTTCCCATGTCCGTTGGTGGTGTGAGTGCCTATGTGTTGTCTCAGCCTGTGCTGCCTGTTTTGTGCATTGTGTATTACGGGTCTCGTCCCGTGTCGTTCTACGAGGTTTACCCTCGCTCTTTTGTTTGGGGACATCCCAGTGTTTTGTATACGTGTTTGTTTTGGGTGTATTTAAAACCCAGATGTGTCCCTGTGCCTGTCTCCACATCCTTTACACCAGCGTGACACTTTGTCATTATGGGGTATTGTGTGTAGATTGATGAGGGAAAACAATTATTTAATCAATTTGAAAATAATGGAAGTGTGGGAAGAGGGATGGGGTCTGAATACTTTCTGAATACACTGTACATTAAACAGGAGGAAGGAGAGCTGGAGGGAGGTATGAGATGGTGTAGTCAGCTATAATCTGATGGGCCTTAAGGTGAACCAATCACTTATTCTCAACAATCAATAATTCATAGTGGACTGGCGGCAGTGGAAGTGTGGGTGGGTGCGTGCATGCCTGAGGTTGTATCTACCTGACACTTACATGTGACTTCCGCTATCAGAATAAGAACGCATTGAAAAGATCTGTTCAGATCTGGCTAACAACGTCAGGAGGTGGTCAGGAATGCATTGTGTGCGGATGTTTCTGTACACAATCAGGCTACCGAATACAATGGGCGACGTCATCAGCACTCCTCCCACAAGTCTCAAGAAATCATGTGTTTTAGCAAACACTCTTATCCAGAGCGACTTAAAGTAGTGAGTGTATAGATTTTTGTACTGGTTCCCCATGGCAATCAAACCCACAATCCTGGCGTTGAATGCGCCATGCTCAACTAACTGAGCCACACTGGACCTTTGCATTATAACGTTGGAGGAAATGCATTCCTAGCATGTGAGGAACATGTTTGCTGGCCTCATAAATGGTAGCCAGCTAGCTAGCTAATATTTAGAAATACAGAAGTAGGCTAACCCATTTACAATCCCTTTAGCGTTGCATACTAGATTGCTGGCTAGCTACAGAGGTAGCTGGATAGTTAGCTACAGTAGTTAGCTATGGCCATCAGTTGATGTTGCGTTATCATATTATGCTTATTTCACCATTTGTAGAATACTGGCAAGTTGCATGTACAGTCAAGTCTAGACACCTGAGAGAGAGTGAGGTCCCACTCAGAAAGAGTTCATTACCGCAAGGCCCCACCCAGCCCAGACACACACACACAGGGGGAGCAGGACTTTCTCCCTCTCGCTCTTCTGTTTTATCACCTTCCCTCCCATTCTCTCTCACTCTGAGCTTCAACTTTTCTCTCCCTCTGTTGCACTGTTGTGCTTTCTTGGTTGTCACATAGGCAGATCGCTCAAGAGAGACTTCGAAATTGAACGTCTATCCATGTGCTGAGGACGTCAGCAAATGCCTTCAAAATCGTCCACAAAATTTAGTTTGGAGTAACTTCGCAATTTGATGATTGGAGAAACGGAATGATACTGTAGGAGGAGTTAACCCAGGGTGTCAAAACACTTAGAAATGTGATGTTTTTGAAGTTATGTGGATAAATGTATAATTCTGCAGTGAGACTGTGAGAGCTTGTTGTGTCACTCCCTCTATCTCTCCTCCTCTCCCGCCATCTTAACCCATCACTCTTACTATGTCCTTCTTTCTCTCCCTCTCTCTTCTCCTCTTTTCTGTCTCTTCTCTTCTCTACACACACACCACACACACACACAGGACCGGTCCTGGCCGTTCTGGTGCCCTCAGGTGAGACAAACAAAATTGCTGCCCCGCAAAACTAGAACAGTCCCAGAAAGCAAAATGTTTGTTTTCTTAGGTACGCATTTTCCAGGTGTTGAAATCTGGTTTAATTTAGCTTCTGAATGACAACTGAGAAGAAAGATTTTCCAGACGTTTAAAATATGGATGTTCCCAACGTTGAAAAGGTATTTTTCCGAAACAATGAAAAATGTGTTCTTTCACTACGTTGAAATCAGGTTCATTTTCAGTTCTGAGGGAAAGTTGAAAATATGTATTTTCCAGACGTTGAAAATAGATGTCTATGATTTGTTCAGATTTGATCCGGACAGGACCAAAGCCAAAGCCCGTAATGTGTGAATCAAGGCCTGTCCGGACCGCACTGACCTTTCATTTTATGAACGCCCGTCCATGTGGTAGGTCTACCGTTTGTAAAACAGTCAGTTCTGTTTGCTTTATTAGTCCTGATGCCTGTGACTAATCAATCTGTCTGTTAAAGCTCGGAGTATCAGCTTCCCATCTTTATCAGGGTATATCCTGAGCCTATTTGCAATGAGAATCAATATGTTCACACCGAGGGAAATGCAGAAGTCTTTTCTTTTTTGCTATGATCAGCTCGTCAAAAATTGACCGATACAAACTTGAAACCACTGATCATGACAATTTAGCCCCCAGGGTGAAACTCCTGGGCAGCAGCTGTGAGTAGCCTGATTGTCCGTTCCATATTGTCCATTTCACTTTGACCGGTAGTGTTTTTAGGATATGTTGTTTGTTAACATGGCAGCAAATTTTGGGAGGATTTGGGACCATTTAGATTAGGCTATATAACCTGCATGATGTAAAATGTTTCCGTCTCACTACATTGTCATACATTTTATCTCCAGCCTGTAGGCTACAGAAAAGGCCACATACTCTTTCTACCATAGGCTTTATCTGCTACATGATTTTTGTTCAAATTTTTTAGGGAAGGAACGTTGGATGGAGCGTTGTGTCTCTCCTTTTCACAGGGCGGCATCAGCGCTCACCTAAAAAGCCCACATGACACTGGTTGAGAGAAATTGTCATTGTTTTGGGGCAGAATTATGTGAGGATTTATGTGCTGTTGGAGGTATGTCTTGGTCAGATTGGATAAGAAAATTCCGCCCTCGTCAATCTTCCTGCCATAGGCATCCGCCTAATGCTGCCTAATGAGCAGGCCAGCCCTTATGGAGGTGTTCGGACAATAGAAGTGTCAATAAATGTACCTGTATAAAAGCAGAGAGCCATTCACACGGACCCGATACCTGTATTTTGGTTACAGGGTCTGTGAAAATGCAGGCATCGTGACTAGGTCTTTGGAGGGCTTTTATTTGTCCATGTTCTTAACCCCCGGCCCCTTTCACATACACTAAACAGCTGGTATAAGAATGCAGGCATGGTAAATTGGGTGGGATTGGGATTTTGGTCTATGATTGAACACACATTCACACGCACTTGCCCAGGCTGAGTAAACCACTCCTAAGGTTCTCTCCTCCTTGTGTTCCAATATGAACAGACCTGTAGGAGGACTATTTATCTGGTTAGAGCCTCCCCGCTGAAGATAAAATGAGGGAGAAAGAAAGATGGAGTGAGAGAGGGAGCAAGAGAGGGTGTGCGTTGTTGTTTTAATCCTATAACTGTCATTGGGAGCGGTTTATCCCAAAGACTGCAGGATGAGTGTCTGTAATGGATAGAGCCTTTTCATGTAAATGCAACTAGGGTTTACTACTAAGCTGTTTGACTATCAGACCTTACGTCATACTGACATAGTCCCTTCAGAAGCCCAAACACTGTATAAACCAGTGTTAGTCTTACTGTAAAAGAGAGGTTAGAGTGGGAGAGAAGGAACAAGAGGTAGACAAGATTGTGTGTGTGTGCACCCCAAACGGAAGCCTATTCCCTGCATAGTGCACTCATTCTGAACAAAAGTCATGCACTACATGGGGAATTGGGTGCCATTTGAGACACAGCTGTGTGTGTCCCTGTCTGGATCCCTCTCAGAGAAGTGAGTCAGCACTGGTGTAGTCCCCAGCCGGCCCCTATCACTCCCTGGGACTCTGGCCGTTCGTCTACAGCACACACTGGTGTAGTCCCCAGCCGGCCCCTATCACTCCCTGGGACTCTGGCCGTCCGTCTACAGCACACACTGGTGTAGTCCCCAGCCGGGCCCTATCACTCCCTGGGACTCTGGCCGTCCGTCTACAGCACACACTGGTGTAGTCCCCAGCCGGGCCCTATCACTCCCTGGGACTCTGGCCGTCCGTCTACAGCACACACTGGTGTAGTCCCCAGCCGGCCCCTATCACTCCCTGGGACTCTGGCCGTCCGTCTACAGCACACACTGGTGTAGTCCCCAGCCGGCCCCTATCACTCCCTGGGACTCTGGCCGTCCGTCTACAGCACACACAAACACACACAGGCATGCACGGCGCACACACACCCCACACACACATGCACAGCACACACACACAGACATGCATGGCACACACACACACACACACACACACACAGAGAGAGAGAGAATCTGTCCGAAGGAGAGACAGAGGGATGTGTGTGGAGCTTCAGGCCTAGGACTGAACAAAACACTTGAGAAAGGGGAAGGAGGGATGGAGGGATAGAAGGAGGAAATGAGCCTTCCTAACTCCCAAAGAGAGAGACAGAGGATGAAGGGAAGGAGGGTCTCATTCTCTCCTCTTCCCTCTATCTGTAAGATGCACCACTGTCCTGTGAGCCTGCCAGACACAAAATCATTTCCTAACGGCACTGCTTCAATCTTTTCTTCACAGTCTCTCAGCCTTCTCTTTTTTCAATGGTTCCAGCCGTGTCCAGGTGACAGTGAGCCTGTCGGTTCTGAGTGTGTATCAGTCCTCTTGCCAGACTTGTACACTGAGTGTACAAAACATGACATAGACTTACCAGGTGACACAGACTGATCAGGTGAATCCAGGTGAAAGCTATGATCCCTTATTGATGTCACCTGTCCACGTGATGGAAGCAGTCTTGGAGTGTTGATGTCACCTGCGAGTTCATTAGAACGTGCGTTGAAGATGTCGTTCCCATAGCAACGATTAAAACATTCCCTAACCAGAAACCGTGGATTGATGGCAGCATTCGCGTGAAACTGAAAGCGCGAACCACTGCTTTTAATCAGGGCAAGGTGACTGGTAACATGACCGAATACAAACAGTGCAGCTATTCCCTCCGCAAGGCTATCAAACAAGCTAAGCGTCAGTACAGAGACAAAGTAGACTCTCAATTCAACGGCTCAGACACAAGAGCCATGTGGCAGGGTCTACAGTCAATCACGGACTACAAGAAGAAATCCAGCCCAGTCACGGACCAGGATGTCCTGCTCCCAGGCAGACTAAATAACTTTTTTGCCCGCTTTGAGGACAATACAGTGCCACTGACACGGCCTGCAACGAAAACATGCGGACTCTCCTTCACTGCAGCCGAGGTGAGTAAGACATTTAAACGTGTTAACCCTCGCAAGGCTGCAGGCCCAGACGGCATCCCCAGCCGCGCCCTCAGAGCATGCGCAGACCAGCTGGCCGGTGTGTTTACGGACATATTCAATGAAATCCCTATACCAGTCTGCTGTTCCCACATGCTTCAAGAGGGCCACCATTGTTCCTGTTCCCAAGAAAGCTAAGGTAACTGAGCTAAACGACTACCGCCCCGTAGCACTCACTTCCGTCATCATGAAGTGCTTTGAGAGACTAGTCAAGGACCATATCACCTCCACCCTACCAGACACCCTAGACCCACTCCAATTTGCTTACCGCCCAAATAGGTCCACAGACGATGCAATCTCAACCACACTGCACACTGCCCTAACCCATCTGGACAAGAGGAATACCTATGTGAGAATGCTGTTCATTGACTACAGCTCGGCATTCAACACCATAGTACCCTCCAAGCTCGTCATCAAGCTCGAGACCCTGGGTCTCGACCCCGCCCTGTGCAACTGGGTACTGGACTTCCTGACGGGCCGCCCCCAGGTGGTGAGGGTAGGCAACAACATCTCCTCCCCGCTGATCCTCAACACTGGGGCCCCACAAGGGTGCGTTCTGAGCCCTCTCCTGTACTCCCTGTTCACCCACGACTGCGTGGCCACGCACGCCTCCAACTCAATCATCAAGTTTGCGGACGACACAACAGTGGTAGGCTTGATTACCAACAACGATGAGACGGCCTACAGGGAGGAGGTGAGGGCCCTCGGAGTGTGGTGTCAGGAAAATAACCTCACACTCAACGTCAACAAAACTAAGGAGATGATTGTGGACTTCAGGAAACAGCAGAGGGAACACCCCCCTATCCACATCGATGGAACAGTAGTGGAGAGGGTAGCAAGTTTTAAGTTCCTCGGCATACACATCACAGACAAACTGAATTGGTCCACTCACACAGACAGCATTGTGAAGAAGGCGCAGCAGCGCCTCTTCAACCTCAGGAGGCTGAAGAAATTCGGCTTGTCACCAAAAGCACTCACAAACTTCTACAGATGCACAATCGAGAGCATCCTGGCGGGCTGTATCACCGCCTGGTACGGCAACTGCTCCGCCCTCAACCGTAAGGCTCTCCAGAGGGTAGTGAGGTCTGCACAACGCATCACCGGGGGAAAACTACCTGCCCTCCAGGACACCTACACCACCCGATGTCACAGGAAGGCCATAAAGATCATCAAGGACATCAACCACCCGAGCCACTGCCTGTTCACCCCGCTATCATCCAGAAGGCGAGGTCAGTACAGGTGCATCAAAGCTGGGATCGAGAGACTGAAAAACAGCTTCTATCTCAAGGCTATCAGACTGTTAAACAGCCACCACTAACATTGAGTGGCTGCTGCCAACACACTGACTCAACTCCAGCCACTTTAATAATGGGAATTGATGGGAAATGATGTAAATATATCACTAGCCACTTTAAACAATGCTACCTTATATAATGTTACTTACCCTACATTATTCATCTCATATGCATACGTATATACTGTACTCTATATCATCGACTGTATCCTTATGTAATACATGTATCACTAGCCACTTTAACTATGCCACTTTGTTTACATACTCATCTCATATGTATATACTGTACTCGATACCATCTACTGTATCTGCCTATGCTGCTCTGTACCATCACTCATTCATATATCCTTATGTACATATTCTTTATCCCCTCACACTGTGTACAAGACAGTAGTTTTGGAATTGTTAGTTAGATTACTTGTTGGTTATTACTGCATTGTCGGAACTAGAAGCACAAGCATTTCGCTACACTCGCATTAACATCTGCTAACCATGTGTATGTGACAAATAAAATTTGATTTGATTTGATTTGATTTGTTAACTCCACTTCAATCAGTGTAGATGAAGGGGAGGAGACTGGTTAAAGAAGGATTTTTAAGCCTTGAGACAATTGAGACATGGATTGTGTATGTGTGCCATTCAGAGGGTGAATGTGCAAGACAAAAGATTTAAGTGCCTTTGAACGAGGTATGGTAGTAGGTGCCAGGTGCACCGGTTTAAATGTATCTAGAACTGCAACGCCACTGGGTTTTTCACGCTCAACAGTTTCCCGTGTTTATCAAGAATGGTCCACCACCCTAAGGACATCCAGCCAACTTGACTCAACTGTGGGAAACATTGGAGTCAACATTGGCCAGCATCCCTGTGGAGTCCATGCCCCGACGAATTGAGGCTCTTCTGAGGGCAAAAGGGGGTGCAACTCAATATTAAGAAGGTGTTCCAAATGTTTTATACACTCAGCGTAGATCAAACGTTCTCGGTCTCAACAGATTGTCTCAGCTCACACCACTGCCTCCACACACACATTAATACTATGGAACTCCCTCTGACCAGCATGCTAACACACACACACACACACACACACACACACACACACACACACACACACACACACACACACACACACACACACACACATTCTCTTGGGCAGGAGCATGCGGAGGACAGGGGACACTGGAGCTAACTGTTGGAAGACGATGAAGACAAAAACACTTTGTCACGCCTCCTCCCATAATATAGAGACACACACTTACACACACACGTACACACACGTGCACACACGTACACAAACGTACACACACGTACACACACAAAGAAGGGAGATAAATGCGGAAAAGGAGAGAGAAGCAGAAATAAAAAGCATGAATATAGTAGAAAAGTTTTTTTTAAATCATTTCAAAAGCAACAGAACAACATTGTGACATTAGAGAGATACGGCCAGCGATGCTGCATAATGGTGTCTGTCACTAATACAGTAGAGATACAGCCAGCGATGCTGCATAATGGTGTCTGTCACTAATACAGTAGAGAGATATGGCCAGCGATGCTGCATAATGGTGTCTGTCACTAATACAGTAGAGATACAGCCAGCGATGCTGCATAATGGTGTCTGTCACTAATACAGTAGAGATACAGCCAGCGATGCTGCATAATGGTGTCTGTCACTAATACAGTAGAGAGATATGGCCAGCGATGCTGCATAATGGTGTCTGTCACTAATACAGTAGAGAGATACGGCCAGCGATGCTGCATAATGGTGTCTGTCACTAATACAGTAGAGATACAGCCAGCGATGCTGCATAATGGTGTCTGTCACTAATACAGTAGAGAGATATGGCCAGCGATGCTGCATAATGGTGTCTGTCACTAATACAGTAGAGATACAGCCAGCGATGCTGCATAATGGTGTCTGTCACTAATACAGTAGAGAGATATGGCCAGCGATGCTGCATAATGGTGTCTGTCACTAATACAGTAGAGAGATATGGCCAGCGATGCTGCATAATGGTGTCTGTCACTAATACAGTAGAGAGATACGGCCAGCGATGCTGCATAATGGTGTCTGTCACTAATACAGTAGAGAGATACAGCCAGCGATGCTGCATAATGGTGTCTGTCACTAATACAGTAGAGAGATACAGCCAGCGATGCTGCATAATGGTGTCTGTCACTAATACAGTAGAGATACAGCCAGCGATGCTGCATAATGGTGTCTGTCACTAATACAGTAGAGAGATACGGCCAGCGATGCTGCATAATGGTGTCTGTCACTAATACAGTAGAGATACAGCCAGCGATGCTGCATAATGGTGTCTGTCACTAATACAGTAGAGATACAGCTAGTGATGCTGCATAATGGTGTCTGTGACTAATACAGTAGAGATACAGCCAGCGATGCTGCATAATGGTGTCTGTCACTAATACAGTAGAGAGATACAGCCAGCGATGCTGCATAATGGTGTCTGTCACTAATACAGTAGAGAGATACAGCCAGCGAGGCTGCATAATGGTGTCTGTCACTAATACAGTAAGTGCAGTACTGACTTAACACCCCCTGCTCTTACTGTGTGTGTTTGTGTGTGTGTGTGTGTGTGTGTTTGTGTGTGTGTGTGTGTGTGTGTTTGTGTGTGTGTGTGTGTGTGTGTGTGTGTGTGTGTGTGTGTGTGTGTGTGTGTGTGTGTGTGTGTGTGTGTGTGTGTGTGTGTGTGTGTGTGTAGTAGGGTCTGACAGAAGGGCCTGGAAACCTAGAACACTGCATTTCCTGTTCATCAGTGTGCGCACACAAATACATACTCACACACCTGCTGTCTGCAATGATGATTTATGTGTAGCCCAAAACAGGTAAGCAGTTGCACACACACACACACACACACACACACACACACACACACACACACACACACACACACACACACACACACACACACACACACACACACAGACACACACACACACAGACACACACACACAACTTGAAAACAGAAGCAAACACACACATACGGAAACAAACAGTCTCTCTCTGATGTGAAGGTGTAAGTTGGAGAAATAGAGAAGGAGATTGATGAGACAGATGAGGGTGAGAAAAAATATACTTTAGTCTCGGAATAACTATACACATAATATGTACAGACAGACAGACAGACAAAAAGACAGAGAGTGAGATCTTCACGCTCCCCCATTCTCCTTAGCATATTGAATGGGCACAGACTCAAAAACAGACCCGTGCTGCTTCAGCTCTCTCAGTCCTCCACAGGGGCAGATCTGGAGCCAGTTCAAGCCCTTCCCCCTGAGGACCTAACCCGCTCCCCAGGCTTCATCCTGGGTGTGTGGGCCTGGCAGGAGCTGGCAGCACCATAATGCTATCGTCCCAGAGGAAGAGATTATAACCACACACGGCACGCATTGTCCTAACGATTCACACACACACACACGGCACGCATTGTCCTAACGATTCACACACGCACACGGCACGCACTGTCCTAAAGATTCACACACACACACGGCACGCATAGTTCTAACGATTAACACACAAACACACGGCACGCATTGTCCTAACGATTCACACACACACACACACAGCACACATTGTCCTTAAGATTCACACACACACACGGCACGCATTGTCCTAAACATTCACACACACACGGCACGCATTGTCCTAAAGATTCACACACACACAAGCACCTGCGTGACACACAAGCTGCAGAATGCTTTGCCAACCCAGCCATTGTCATAACGATAATTGTGTGTAAGAAATAATAGAACAGACAGAATATAACACAATCTACTAGAAGTAGCTCTATGGTAGAACATTGCCTCAAGCTTAACCTGCTGAGAATGGACACGAGGATTCAATCAGAGATCTGAGTCTCTCTAGACAGATGGGTTGCCTCCCAAAATGTACCAATGCACCAGCGTACACATCTGTAGAAGTTCCCACATCCTAAACGTGCAGTATGTTAGCTGATACGCCCAGGGGACAGGAAGATCTAGCAACTCTCACAGTCTCACGCCAGAATTAGAATATCCATGTTTCTCAAACATCACATTTCAAAGTGTTAAAGGTTAAGTTTAGGCATTAACTCAGAATTTTTAGGTTAAGTTTAGGCATTAACTCTGAATTTTTAGGTTAAGATTAGGCATTAACTCTGAATTTTTAGGTTAAGTTTAGGCATTAACTCTGAATTTTTAGGTTAAGTTTAGGCATTAACTCTGAATTTTTAGGTTAAGTTTAGGCATTAACTCTGAATTTTTAGGTTAAGTTTAGGCATTAACTCTGAATTTTTAGGTTAAGTTTAGGTATTAACTCTGAATTTTTAGGTTAAGTTTAGGCATTAACTCTGAATTTTTAGGTTAAGTTTAGGCATTAACTCTGAATTGTTAGGTTAAGTTTAGGCATTAACTCTGAATCTTTAAGGTTAGGCATTAACTTTGAATGGTTAAAGTAAGGGTTAAGGTTTGGGATAGGCTTAAAACAAAAACAGCTTCCTATCAATTCAATTCAATTCAAGGGGCTTTATTGGCATGGGAAACATATGTTAACATTGCCAAAGCAAGTGGGGTAGATAATATACAAAAGTGAAATAAACAATAAAAATGTACAATAAACATTACACACACAGAAGTTTCAAAACATAAATATGGGTTGCATTTACAATGGTGTGTGTTCTTCACTGGTTGCCCTTTTCTTGTGGCAACAGGTCACAAATATTGCTGCTGTGATGGCACACTGTGGTATTTCACCCAGTAGATATGGGAGTTGATCAAAATTGGATTTGTTTTCGAATTCTTTGTGTATCTGTGTAATCTGAGGGAAATATGTCTCTCTAATATGGTCATACATTGGGCAGGAGGTTAGGAAGTGCAGCTCAGTTTCCACCTCATTTTGTGGGCAGCGAGCACATAGCCTGTCTTCTCTTGAGAGCCATGTCTGCCTACGGCGGCCTTTCTCAATAGCAAGGCTATGCTCACTGAGTCTGTACATAGTCAAAGCTTTCCTTAAGTTTGGGTCAATCACATTGGTCAGGTATTCTGCCACTGTGTACTCTCTGTTTAGGGCTAAATAGCATTTTAGTTTGCTCTGTTTTTTTGTTAATTCTTACCAACGTGTCAAGCAATTATCTTTTTGTTTTCTCATGATTTGGTTGGGTCTAATTGTGCTGCTGTCCTGGGGCTCTGTGGGGTGTGTTTGTGTTTGTGAATAGAGCCCCAGGACCAGCTTGCTTAGGGGACTCTTCTCCAGGTTCATCTCTCTGTAGGTGATGGCTGTGTTATGGAAGGTTTGGGAATCGCTTCCTTTTAGGTGGTTGTAGAATTTAACGGCTCTTTTCTGGATTTTGATAATTAGTGGGTATCGGCCTAATTCTGATCTGCATGCATTATTTGGTGTTCTACGTTTTACACTGAGGATATTTTTGCAAAATTCTGCATGCAGAGTCTCAATTTGGTGTTTGTCCCATTTTGTGAAGCAGACCCCAGACCCCCCAGACCTCACAACCATAAAGGGCAATGGGCTCTATGTCTGATTCAAGTATTTTTAGCCAGATCCTAATTGGTATGTTGAAATTTATGTTCCTTTTGATGGCATAGAATGCCCTTCGTGCCTTGTCTCTCAGATCGTTCACAGATTTGTGGAAGTTACCTGTGGCGCTGATGTTTAGACCAAGGTATGTATAGTTTTTTGTGTGTTCAAGGGCAACAGTGTCTAGATGGAATTTGTATTTGTGGTCCTGGCGACTGGACCTTTTTTGGAACAACATTATTTTGGTCTTACTGAGATTTACTGTCATGGCCCAGGTCTGACAGAATCTGTGCAGAAGATCTAGGTGCTGCTGTAGGCCCTCCTTGGTTGGTGACAGAAGCACCAGATCATCAGCAAACAGTAGACATTTGACTTCAGATTCTAGTAGGGTGAGGCCAGGTGCTGCAGACTTTTCTAGTGCCCGCGCCAATTCGTTGACATATATGTTGAAGAGGGAAGGGCTTAAGCTGCATCCCTGTCTCACGCCACAACCCTGTGTG